>NC_069499.1:503776989-504076989 GCF_027579735.1 Bombina bombina
CGAAAGTTCATGTTCGCTGCTGCCCTATATCCCATTGATTCCTTTGGGAACTGTCTACACCTAACACCCTAACATGTACCCCGAGTCTAAACACCCCTAATCTGCCCCCCTACACCGCCGCAACTAAATAAATGTATTACCCCCTAAACCGCTGCTCCCGGTCCCCGCCGCAACTATAATAAATATGTGAACCCCTAAACCGCCGCTCCCGGACCCGCCGCCACCTACATAATACCTATTAACCCCTATCCTTCCCCCCTATACCACCGCCACCTATAATAAATTTATTAACCCCTATCCTGCCAATCCCGTACCCCGCCGCAACTAAATAAATTGTTTAACCCCTAAACCGCCGCTCCCGGACCCCGCCGCCACCTATATTAAACTTATTAACCCCTAATCTGCCCCCCCTACACCGTCGCCAACTATAATAAATTTATTAACCCCTATCCTGCCCCCCTATACCGCCGCCATCTATATTAAACTAATTAACCCCTAAACCTCTGTCTAACACTAACCCTAACACCCCCCTAACTTAAATATTATTTTAATAAATCTAATTAAAAATTACTCTTATTAACTAAATTAATCCTATTTAAAACTAAATACTTACCTATAAAATAAACCCTATTATAGCTACAATATAACTAATAATTACATTGTAGCTATTTTAGGATTTATTTTTATTTTACAGGCAACTTTGTATTTATTTTAACTAGGTACAATAGCTATTAAATAGTTATTAACTATTTAATAACTACCTAGCTAAAAGAAATACAAAATTACCTGTAAAATAAATCCTAACCTAAGTTACAATTAAACCTAACACTACACTATAATTAAATAATTAAATAAATTACCTACAAGTACCTACAATTAAATACAATTTAATAAACTAACTAAAGTACAAAAAAAAACAGCCAATAGAATGCAAGCTCAATCTGATTGGCTGATTGGATCAGCCAATCCAATTGAACTTGAATCTGATTGGCTGATTCAATCAGCCAATCAGATTTTTCCTACCTTAATTCCGATTGGCTGATAGAATCCCATCAGCCAATCGGAATTCGAGGGACGCCATCTTGGATGACGTCACTTAAAGGAACCTTCATTCGTCGGGTAGTCGTCGGGAAAGGAGGATGTTCCACGCCGGTGGTCTTGAAGATGGAGCCGCTCCTCGTCGGATGGATGAAGACAGAAGATGCCGCCTGGATGAAGAAGTCTGCCGGTCCGGATGTCCTCTTCTGCCCGGATAGGATGAAGACTTCTGCCGGTCTGGATGTCCTCTTCTGCCCCATCGGATGAAGACTTCGGCCCGGTTGGGTGAAGACGACTCAAGGTAGGGAGATCTTCAGGGGGGTAGTGTTAGGTTTATTTAAGGGGGGTTTGGGTTAGAGTAGGGGTATGTGGGTGGTGGGTTTTAATGTTGGGGGGGGTTGTATTTTTTTTTACATGCAAAAGAGCTGATTACTTTGGGGCATTCCCCGCAAAAGGCCCTTTTAAGGACTGGTAAAAGAGCTGGTTACCTTGTAATTTAGTATAGGGTAGGGACTTTTTTTTTAATTTTATTTTATTAGGGGGCTTAGATTAGGTGTAATTAGTTTAAAATTCTTGTAATCTTTTTTTATTTTCTGTAATTTAGTCTTTGGTTTTATTTGTACTTTAGTTAGTTTATTTAATTGTATTTAATTGTAGGTACTTGTAGGTAATTTATTTAATTAATTTAACGATAGTGCAGTGTTAGGTTTAATTGTAACTTAGGTTAGGATTTATTTTACAGGTAATTTTGTATTTCTTTTAGCTAGGTAGTTATTAAATAGTTATTAACTATTTAATAACTATTGTACCTAGTTAAAATAAATACCAAGTTGGGGGGCGGAGCTAGCCTTTGAAAAAACAGGACGCATCTTCATGAAGCTCCTCTCTCTAAGATAGCTTTTCTAAGTTATTTACCCAACGTTTTTGACAGTGAGGCGGTATAACACCGCATTTTGTGAGACTACATGATCTATGCAGTTTAAAGGAGTGGATAAACCGACTGCAACCTGTCTAAGTTTGGCTACACACTAAACACAGAGACTGGATACAGCGGACAGCATTACCAAGATGGCGGAGATATGTACATGGGGAGCGAAAGTGCGTCATGCGCTCGAACTTTGTCTGCAGAAAATTGAACAGACCCTAATAACGGAGATCACCTCTCAGTTTGAACGGATGGGCAGTGGGGCTGCTGAATCACTGCTATCTGCTTCAGAGCTTCAACTAAACAACGCTGCTCTGACAGCCCCCGCGATACAGCTAACCCAGCCTGAGGAGGCAATCTCACAGACATCTGCTATGTCTCCCTATAGTGGAGTCGGTGTCTCCCGCTGGACATCCTTAGCTCGGGCCGATCCACCTAAACCGCTAGAAATATCTGGAGGGATCCTTCTGAGTTGTTCCCACGACTCTGAGATGCCATCTCTAATAAGTGCTGCTATGGAGTCAGTGGAAAGGTACTTAGGCCCTGGGGATGGGTCTGACCAGCTTCCTACATCAGAATTGCCGCAGAGTTCATACGGCAAGATAATGCCACCAGTGCCGCCCCACATTGATACTTTGCGGTTGGTGACAGGAGACCCTATGGATCTGAGAAGGAGGCGAGTGGTGAAGGACGATATCAAGAGGATTGCACATCTTCCACAAGCAGCTATATGGAATATGTCTTTACAACGGCTGGAGGCATACCAACTGATAAGTTTAAGCACATATCCTAGGGCCGGAATCGGCTATGACCAGGACAGTCCCCTGAACGAGCATTTTTACAGACCTGGAGGGAGACACACACTTAAAAAAGGAGTTGGCTAGGAGCTTCTCATTTGGAGACCGTAAGTTGCAGCTTATTGTGTTATAGCTGCCATAGAATGGTCTCAGGTCGACTAGAAGATCTTATTCTACTGTTTCACAAGCTGTCCGTAATCCCTTTGGTACTTAGAACCATTGGATAAGCTGACACATTAACCTACTTGGCCTTGGGATAGAACATATCTATATAGTTCATATAGCAGGTCCACAGACTCTAACACTCCTACTGAGACTTTTCTGTATATACATTAACCTGGGTCTGCTAGTTTTACAGTTAATGTGTCTCATACGTATATGTATATGCCTGCTGTTAATGTTTAACATTTTCTAATCGCTGCATGTCATTTGATATGGAACACTTACAATTTAGAGGTGGCTTGCCAGTTATAAACTAAAGGTTTTTGTGTTGGTATTCCCAATATGTTTGTCTTGTTTAGTGATCACTCTGTTGAGTTGCATGTTATCCATGGCAAACATATCTGGTTACAGTTTAATATAATAACAGTGTATATCTACTTTTAGATGCTATAATCCATTGCTTAGGGTTGCTGTGATTTGTTTCCCATTTATTACAGTTTACATTATAGCACACATTTTACTTGCAGGTATTGATGTGCTTCTCAATTGGTTTGTAATGTTTAAACTGCAGGTTGTTTCATCCCCAACACTAACTACCCCTAAAATATTTAGTGCTATGTAATATAGGCCTCTGGACTATTTTACTCCTGTAGGTAACAACTAGTGGTACACTGCTCAGGAAAAGTTTTTTTTTTTTAATATAGTAGGCAGTTAATTACTGATTGATACAGTTTATTGGATGTGCAGCTCCAGGGTAAATATAATAAAACACTTAATAACATATAGTTTTCTCATAAAGAATAGGTACAGTTGACTATATACTATATTGCGTCTAATATTGTGGCCTCCTAGATAATTTAGATTATGGGTTCATATTCTACACGGGCCAATAATTCGCACTGAACAATGCCCTGATATGCTTTAATATCCATTCTACCCTTTTGTTATTCTATAGTTTTTGAGCATCATGGTGGATGTCGTATGAAAATACACTCAGAGACTTACTTTTTCTTTTTTACAGCTACATATTTCTGTGTGTTTTATTAAACTTTATAGATTTATGCTGTTTCGAGATATCTATATAAGTATAGGGTTTATGTACCTCACAGTTATTTATTTTTGTTTTTGTGTAACACAAATGTATGCTTCCTTTTATTGTAAGAGAAACATATTATTTGAACAATTTCAGAGCTAGTGTCTGTTTTTGCGGGTCATTAATGTGTCGAACTGTCGGCGGCTGAGACAGGGAGATACGGAGAGACAGTATATACTGGTTTATAAAAAGAAATAGTGAAGACTATACAATGCAACAAAGGTTTCTCCTTATATAACTATACTGCAACCAATTCTGGTCCTAGCTCTAGTATAGTTCAACTATAGTATACATTTATTTTTAGGTGCTATAGATATAAGTACTACTGTTTACTATATTTTATGTTTATTTCATATGCTATACAGTATGTGTTATGCAAGGCAGCTACACTTATTGCTCTAGGCTTTGGGTTATGGGGCCCCTGGGTCAGGGTTCTAATGTTGAATATTCTTGTACAGCTCTTATTGACGCTCATTGAGGACTGTTATATACATATTTAGAATTATTTAAGTGTTTTCACATATTCTTTGTAGGCTAACTCCTACTTCTCTATCATGCATTGAGGTTTTTCAGTTATTTGTGATGTCCTCAAGCTGATCTATAACCACTCAGTTTATACCACAAATCTACAATGCCCCTGGAATACTAAAAAAAACTTAAGTCTCTCTAGCTAGTTATATTTCTACAGCGTGATATACAGGCCAGGCTATATGTTTGCAATTGGTTTCTATAAGCTAGTTTCTGAAGTCACTAGTTGAATTACTGTTTTTAGAATTTTGCTATGAAGGGCTTAATGTAATTTGCCATTTAATCTGAATGTTTCTATTTCGCCCCATAGAACTACTAGGTTATTGTTTTGTGTTGTTGCCTCACTACCACTTGTAAAATGGTGGTCGGTTAGGCACCCAATATTTTCATATACATTGTTAATATGGCCCTTGTCTCTTAATAACATATTTATCTTCTAGTGATATCTTATAGGTAAAGCCTCTTATATTTTTAATATCATTTAGTATGTTATAGCCGTTGCTAGAATTTATAGTCCATTTCTTACCAAGATGTGGTTTAATATTGTACCTGGCCAAATCCATACACTTTTGTCAGAATTTAACTTGGATCTCCATATAGTGGTCATTCCCATTATGGCCTCTATTAGTTTGCTCCCCCCCCCCTTGGCTAATATAGCTTACTGGTTAAGCTTAGGGGCACAGACCCCATACGAACCCCCCACCTCTGTTCAAACGTGTTCATGACTAGTATGTTATCAATATACCCCCTCTTACCCTTTAAATTTAGGTGTTATCTCTATAAGTTTTAAAGAAGATTCCATATGAGCAGATGATATGTTTACTTACCTGTATACAAAAGGCTACATTTATGTTTCGCAATGTATTCTATGTATTTTTTTCTTGCAAATGTCATGACTTGTCTGTATGCCTTATTTTTTCAAACTTCAATAAAAAATATTTAAAAAAAAATAAAAATAAATAAATACCAAGTTACCTGTAAAATAAATATAAACCCTAAAATACATATAATGTAATTTTTAATTACATTGTAGCTATCTTAGGGTTTATTTTACAGGTAAGTATTTAGTTTTAAATAGGAATAATTTATTTAATGATAATGTAGTGTTAGGTGTAATTGTAACTTAGGTTAGTTTTTATTTTACAGGTAAATTTGACTTTGTTTTATCTAGGTAGCTATTAAATAGTTAATAACTATTTAATAGCTATTGTACCTAGTTAAAATAAATTTAAATTTGCCTGTAAAATAAATATAAATCCTAAAATAGCTACAATATAATTATTATATTAGTAATTTTGTAGCTATATTAGGGTTTATTTTATAGGTAAGTATTTAGTTTTAAATAGGAATAATTTAATAAGAGTAATATTTATTTAGATTTATTTAATTAATATTTAAGTTAGGGGGGTGTTAGGGTTAGTGTTAGACTTAGGTTTAGGGGTTAATAATTTTATTATAGGTTGCGGCAGTGTAGGGGGGCAGGATAGGGGTTAATAAATTTATTATAGGTGGCGACGGTGTAGGGGGGGCAGATTAGGGGTTAATAAGTTTAATATAGGTGGCAGCGGGGTCCGGGAGCGATGGTTTAGGGGTTAAACAATTTATTTAGTTGCGGTGGGGTCCGGGATCCGCAGGATAGGGGTTAATAACTTTATTATAGGTGGCGGTGGTATAGGGGGGCAGGATAGGGGTTAATAGGTATTATGTAGGTGGCGGCGGGGTCCTGGGAGCGGCGGTTTAGGGGTTAATACATTTATTATAGTTGCGGCGGGGTCTAGGAGCGGCAGTTTAGGGGTTAATAACTTTATTTAGTTGCGGGGGGCTCCAGGGGCTGCGGTATAGGGGGTAGAACAGTATAGTTAGTGTGAGTGCTTAGTGACAGCTTATCAATAAAGCTGTAAAAAAGCCGAAGGGCAGCGAGATCGGATGAGTGATAACTATCACAGTCCCCTGCTCATCGCCCCGTACTTGGTGCGCGGCTTTTTTGATAACTTGATAACGTATTCAGGTCCGCGGTGGCTATGTGAGGCGAGCTTAGGCGAGCGTATTGGGGTCGGCGAAGGCAGGTACGTCCGGAGCTTGATAACTAGAGGCCTATATATATACATACATATACATCTTTAGAAGTTTATATGTATGTATTTCTAAAACCTTTTGCCTGTCTTTTTTTTCTTTTAACACCTGAGACCTTATTTCTTTGAGCCCTTTTTTGTGCAATTTTTTTTTTATTTTTTATTAGATGGTGTTATGAGTGTAACTGTACTTTGTAATATACTTTTGATGTGTTTTGTGACACTTTTTTTCGCAAAACAGTTAACCAGAGCTCTTAGGACACGTAATCATTCTAGCGTAAATCGCGATTGCGCTCAAGCGAACATGTTTACTTTCAACTTGTTTTACAAGCGGTAAATAAAAACCTATGTATGTATATATACATTTTCATACCTCATGCATCATAAAAATCTGATTGATCTCTACCCCTTGACAATAAACATTGTACAAGTGTAATACTCATAAATTTCCAATTGCTATATTATGCTTTGGAGTAATTTCATTAAAACACTGCGTT
Source organism: Bombina bombina (assembly GCF_027579735.1). Taxonomy (NCBI): domain Eukaryota; kingdom Metazoa; phylum Chordata; class Amphibia; order Anura; family Bombinatoridae; genus Bombina; species Bombina bombina. Next base: position 503,784,102 of record NC_069499.1, read on the forward strand.
TTCATTTTCTAGTTAATGTGGTCTGCAGAATAACATGAGAAATAAGGAAACGTGTCTCCTGAAGAGCCTTCTCAATTTGTAGCATAACCTAATTTTTTTTATAAATACATATAAAACAGTAAGTAGAATACGCAATCCTTTTTAAGAAGTAGGTTTCAAACACTTGGATCTTCTACTTATGATAAACAGTAAACTTTACAGAACATAGAGTGATTCCAAAATGTGTTACTTTCCATCGCTTCACAAATAATAACCTTGATAAATGTGCTCCCTGCTGCATATTTTAGATATGTGGCCTAATCTTATCTCATAACTATGCAAAAAAAAAAAAAATGAGCTCAGCTGAATCAGTACCTAATGGTGAAGATAAAAGAATAGTTTTCCTTATGGTACAAAAAAAATCCTTAGCTTGAGTTTATGAACCAAATACAAATATCTTCTCTTGCAAGAGGAAAACAAGGCACAAACCTATAAATACTCAAGTATTAAACACATACCTACTTTTTTGGGAACATAATGAACACAAGTTATAAGTTTCTGTCTCCTGAGGCAATATTATGAGAAAAAAATGCAAGAACTTATTTAAAACACAATAAGCTTGGGGTATCAAATTGTAGAATTTTATTTATTTTGGTGTGGATATTTTTTTTTTCGATAACTGTTTAGATGTAGAACTCAGGAAAATCAAAAAAACTAAATAGTTCTTAAACAACTGTAAAAGTTTTAAAAAAATACAAAATAATTATATAAAAGTCTCTAAATATGGTGAAACAGAAATACAAGGGAAATCTAAAATCCACATTTGTTTTTATTACAGACACACTTTCCTGGTTGCAGCTCCTTTTTTGTGATCATAAAATCACAAAATAATTTTAATACCCAGTGAAATGTGTATATATATATATATATAGGTTAATAGGACAAGTGCACTCTCACAAGCAGTATCACGATTTGCCAGGGTGCATGAATGTGGGTAATAATAGCAAAAGATAGAAGACAGCTCTCTCTGGTCACTCTTAAAGGGACACTGTAAGTAAATATTTTCTATGCCTGTTAGTAACTAACTACCCCAAATACGCTTTTTATCAATAGCATTTCATTAACATATCTCTACCGTATATCAGAAATCTTGTCTGCAAATTTAATTGTTTTCCAAACCCACTCCGTGGGTATCCTTTGCTCTGTACCAATCCGTTTACAATACCTAGGTTTCAAAATGGCGCTTTAAACACAAAGTTATTGGTTTAAGTATTTTGAACACTCAGTGCTGAAAATAGTGGGCAGGATAACGTGACATCATCGGCGAATAAAAGATATAACTTTTAGAACATTATGAAACTTCGTTTTGGAGAAAATATAGGTCAGTAGGTTTTAGTTAATGTTTATTATCTTTAATATGTTAGTTGTTTAGCTTAAAAATTATAACAGAAAGTAATCCTTTAAATACAAATGTTATTTTATTTGCAGTGACGTTTCGGGGAAAGCTTCCCCTTCAGACTTGTGGAAGGGGAAGCTTTCCCCGAAACGTCACTGCAAATAAAATAACCTTTGTATTTAAGACCAGAGAGTAATATCTTTTGCTATATATATATATATATATATATATATATATATATATATATACTATATAATAAAAGGCCAAGTGTGTTTGTCCGAAGCTGGGGACAAACACACCTGGCCTTCCAACTAACCTGGCGTCGTGTGGTGGAGTGGGCGTGACCGGATGGGTGAAGAGTGGGCATGGCCGATGGGTGTGGCGTGGGCATGGCCATGCAAAACATGGACATGACCAGGCATGATGTGGGCGGGGGCGGGGCATGACTGGGCGGGGGCGGGGGCAGAGAGAGCTCTAAAGAGGGGGGATAGAGAGAGCAGAAGAGGGGGATAGAGAGAGGGAGAGAGAGGCAGCAAAAGAGAGAGGTGAAGAGAGAAAGCAAAAGAGAGAGGGGGAGAGAGACAGCAAAAGAGAGGGGGAGAGAGACAGTAAAAGAGGGGGGGAGAGAGACAGCAAAAGAGAGGGGGAGAGAAACAGCAAAAGAGAGGGGGAGAGAGAGCACAAAAGAGAGGGGGGAGAGAGACAGCACAAAAGAGAGGGGGGAGAGAGACAGCACAAAAGAGAGGGGGAGAGAGACATCACAAAAGAGAGGGTGGATAGAGACAGCAAAAGAGAGGGGGGAGAGAGACAGCAAAAGAGGGGGGAGAGAGACAGCAAAGAGAGGGGGGAGAGAGACAGCAAAAGAGAGGGGGAGAGAGCACAAAAGAGAGGGGGGGAGTGCACAAAAGAGGGGGGAGAGTGCACAAAAGAGAGGGGGAGAGAGACAGCACAAAAGAGAGGGGGGAGAGAGACAGCACAAAAGAGAGGGGGGAGAGAGAAAGCAAAAGAGAGCGGGGAGAGAGACAGCAAAAGAGATGGGGGAGAGAGACAGCAAAAGAGAGGGGGAGAGAGCACAAAAGAGAGGGGGGAGAGAGAGACAGCAAAAGAGAGGGGGAGAGAGCATAAAAGAGAGGGGAGAGTGCACAAAAGAGAGGGGGGAGAGTGCACAAAAGAGAGGAGGGAGAGTACACAAAAGAGAGGGGGGAGAGTGCACAAAAGAGAGGGGGAGAGAGCGCAAAAGGGAGGGGAGAGAGCGCAAAAGAGGGGGAGAAAGCGCAAAGAGAGGGGGAGAGAGAGCGCAAAAGAGAGGGGGGGAGAGAGAGAGCAAAAGAGAGGGGGGAGAGAGAGAGCAAAAGAGAGGGGGAGAGAGAGAGCAAAAGAGAAAGGGGAGAGAGAGAGCAAAAGAAAGGGGGGAGAGAGACAGCAAAAGAGAGGGGGGGAGAGACAGCAAAAGAAAGGGGGGAGAGTGCACAAAAGAGAGGGAAGAGAGTGCACAAAAGAGAGGAGGGAGAGTGCACAAAAGAGAGGGGGGAGAGTGCACGAAAGAGAGGGGGAGAGAGTGCAAAAGAGAGGGGGAGAGAGCGCAAAAGAGAGGGGGAGAGAGAGTAAAAGAGAGGGGGGAGAGAGAGAGCAAAAGAGAGGGGGGAGTAAAAGAGAGGGGGGAGAGCGAGAGTAAAAGAGAGGGGAGAGAGAGCAAAAGAGAGGGGAGAAAGAGAGAGCAAAAGAGAGGGGAGAAAGAGAGAGCAAAAGAGAGGGGGGATAGAGAGAGAGCAAGGGGTGGGACCGCTGTACTGCAAAAAATGGCCCGTTTACACAGGCTTTAGGACTAGTGTGTATATATATATATATATACATACACTGTACACACACACACATATATATATATATATATATATATATATAAAGTCAAAGAAGGGATTGCATCATCATACTGTTAGTAAGAGCCACGGTGCGCTGCAAATATTCCTCCAAATAGTATCCAAACAGCAGGCACTCACTGGACTTTATTGTAAAATATAAATACTTTATTGCATCAAGTTAAAACCGACAAACGTTTCGGCACTGCATTGTGCCTTTGTCAATGTCAAAAAAATACACAATAGCACACAACCAGAGTGCAGCTCCACACCCCAGAACAAATCTCTATATACATATTAAAAACAACATATATATACTTATCAATCACTCTCGAATTTGCCGCCAAACCTCCGTATTGCACTCCAGGAGGTGCACTACTGACGTCACGCTGACACGCTAATCGTGCCTAGCGTGATGACGCATGGCACGGCGTTGCCATAGCAACGTCTAAGCGTCCGGCGGTGGAGAAATGGGGAATACCCGATGCTACTGTGCGCATGAAACAGCATGCGTAAAGGAGACTCCTTTCAGCATCCCCATAAGAATCAGCGGTATAAAATAAATCATCGCTTGAGCTGTACAAGTACGTATGTGGTTTACATGCTCACCTGTCCGTATGCCCTGGTGTACATTGGAAAGACAATCACCTCTTTTCGAGACCGGATGGCAAACCATCGTTTTGCGATCCGAGAAGCATTAAAAAATGGAGAATCAGACCAACCCGTGGCACGCCACTGTGCATTACTGAAACACCCGGTGTCCAGCATTAGATCTATGCTTATAGATCATATCCCACCTAACCCAAGGGGAGGGGATAGAGGCAAAACATTACTCCAACGTGAGAGCCGATGGATCTTTAAACTAGATACTCTGGCCCCAAAGGGACTTAACACCACCCTGGATTTTAGCCCTTTCTATTAAACACTACAGATCTTTAGTATCTATGTCTTCCAAGTATCATAGCAGAGGGTGTCCGCTTATTTGACATATACATTCTACCATACTCCAAGTTGCCTGAAGTAGGTTAGGGCTCTACAATGTGTATACATTTTAATAGTGGTTCTCTATGGGTTGACTAGGATGTCACTTAAACAGGATAACTCTGGGCTGCAGGTGTAGCAACATTTCCATATATGTGTATTTTTTACACTATTGGTCTAATAGTAGTATGCTAATAATGCGATATACACAATTATTTGCCCGGCTAGTGTTGTCCTTAGTCCATGCATTCACTACCCTGTCAGTATTGTGTACCATGGTCTAAATGATTTTAAGTACTGCTGCCTCCTGCCAGGGAATACCCGGTGAGTCTGTGATCTCGCTGACTATTGTGTTTATTGGTTGCCGTTAGCAACATTTCTCCCAAACACTATACCTTTTTCCTGTCATGCGCACAGTAGCATCGGGTATTCCCCATTTCTCCACCGCCGGATGCTTAGACGTTGCTATGGCAACGCCGTGCCATGCGTCATCACGCTAGGCACGATTAGCGTGTCAGCGTGACGTCAGTAGTGCACCTCCTGGAGTGCAATACGGAGGTTTGGCGGCAAATTCGAGAGTGATTGATAAGTATATATATATGTTGTTTTTAATATGTATATAGAGATTTGTTCTGGGGTGTGGAGCTGCACTCTGGTTGTGTGCTATTGTGTATTTTTTTGACATTGACAAAGGCACAATGCAGTGCCGAAACGTTTGTCGGTTTTAACTTGATGCAATAAAGTATTTATATTTTACAATAAAGTCCAGTGAGTGCCTGCTGTTTGGATACTATATATATATATATATATATATATATATATATATATATATATATATATATATATATATATATATATACAGTATATAGGAGCTGCAACACTACTAAAACAATAAGTCCAGAAGCCCTCCTATCTCCCCTGGTTGTTTCATGTACTAAGAACATGTGGAGGATTACTACTATTCTGCAGTCAGTTAACCTCAATGTTAAACACCATAGGAAGTAGGCACTCCTCTGATTGACGGAAGCACATTCATTTGATTGGTTCTGTTATAAACGATCAAGGGTCAAGTTACTGACCAATCAGGAATTGTTGTAGTTGACTTTTTACAATTGGTTTACCATCACGCTGCTAATTGGTCACAGTGTCTCTATTCTGGCTGGGATTGTTTAGTGTCATTGAAAGGGGAGTTTTTATTGTTTTATGGCACCTAGAGTGTTATATGGAGTGCTGTTTATACCCCTGCAATTCCCTCAATATAACAGACTTCCCAGGATAGCTGTCACTGGGATGAATGGGCTATATAATCACTATAATCACTTTGTCTGCCTGAACTACTTGATCTTGTTACTGTTACACCGAGTATGCTGGGACCCACAAGTCTGAGCAATGGACCCTCTCCACTGGAGTGGTGCAGGAGATTGCTGGAGTCTCCCTGCTAGAAGATGTTCCTTCCAAACATTGCTCATAAGTTGAAAGTCACAGCATATATTTGTATGTGTGTATGTTCTACATGCGTATATATGTGTACATATGTATGTACATAAATACATAAATATATACACATACATACACAAATATTTATAAGTAAATAAATATACAACTTTCCGCCCTTCTCAGTCAAGCACCTTGACATTTAAAACCATGATAGCTTTTGCTAGAAGCATTTTTTGCTAGTGGAAGTATATTGCAAATGTACTGTAATTAAACATTTTATGACATATTACTTTTATGAAAACTGATAGTTCAACTGATTGAATTTATTTTGCTTGCCTTACTTTTTATTATTTATTTTTTTATCATTGATGGTTGACATTTTAGTATTTCAATTTATTCATTTTTTCATTTTATCTTATTCTTACATAGATTTTGATGGCAGATAAGAGCCATAGGCTCAGCAAGTTTGCCTGATACTTTCTAAACATATAAACTTATCTAGTTTGTAGGATAACCTTATGCTTATCCCAGGCTTTCTTAAAGTCGCCCACAGTGTTTGTCATTACTAACTCTTGTGGAAGTTTATTCCATGGGGTTGATTTATCAAGTGTCTGGTGGACATGATCTGCTGTAGCGATCATGTCCGCCAGACATCACTAAATGCCGACAGCATACGCTGTCGGCATTTATCATTGTACAAGCAGTTCTGGTGAACTTCTTGTGCAATGCAGCCCCCTGCAGATTCTTGGCCAATCGGCCACTAGCAGGGGGTGTCAATCAACCCAGTCGTATGAGATTGGGCTGATTGATGTCTGCAGCCTCAGAGGCAGCGGATGAGTTAAGGAGCAGTGGTCTTAAGACCGCTGTTTCTTAACTCTTGTTTTTGGTGAACTTCTTGTGCAATGCAGCCCCCTGCAGATTCTCGGCCAATCGGCCACTAGCAGGGAGTGTCAATCAACCCAATCGTATGAGATCGGGCTGATTGATGTCTGCAGCCTCAGAGGCAGCGGACGAGTTAAAGGGCAGTGGTCTTAAGACTGCTGTTTCTTAACTCTTGTTTCCGGCAAGCCTGAAGGCTAATGCGGAAACAGGTGCATTAGGCATAATACGGGCCATGATAAATCGGCCCCCATGAATCAATCCCCCTTTCCTCAAATTACTCATGAATATACTACCCTTCATCATATAATGAACCCTTGTTCTTGAATTTTTCTTTTTATGTAAAATACTCACAGCCTCAGCTTTACTAAGCTCTTTAATATACTTGAAAGTTGCTATCATATTACCTCTTTTCCTTCTCTCCTCTAAGCTTTACATATTTAGGTCATTGAGCCACTCCTGGTACGTTTTATTTTTTAGACCATGTACCATTTTGGTAGCCCTCCTTTGCACAGATTCAAGTTTGTTTATATACTTCTGAAGTTATGGCCTCCAGAACTGCACACAATACTCAAGATGAGGCCTAACTAACGATCTGTAAAGTGGTATAAGAACCTTACAATTTTTGCTGCAAATACTTCTACTAATACATCCAAGCATTCTGTTGGCCTTACTTGCTGCAGTACTACATTGTTTCCTAAATTTTAACTCATATGAAATAATAATTCCCAAGTCCCGTTCCTCATTTGTAACCTCTCCTCATAGCTTAAATTCTACATTCCCCTTATTACCTTTGTGGCCCTTCTCTGAACTTTTTCTAGGTCTGCAGCAATGTATTTTTTTAGATCAGTCCCAGAACTGCACTCCATACTCAAGGTGAGGTCTTACCAGGGATTTATATAGTGACAGAATTATGCTTTCCTCCCTTGCATCAATTCCTCTTTTAATACATGCTAGTATCTTATTAACCTTAGAAGCCGCTGCCCTGCATTGTGTGCCCATCTTTACCTTGTTATCTATTACCACTCCCAAATCCGTTTCCTCCTCTTTTTGGCTAAGTCTAGTACCATTTAATACATGTGCTAAGGGAGATTTTATATAGTTTGAATAAATATATTAGTTTGGTGATGATACAGTGCTATACTATTGCTTAGCTGCTGCGTCCTTCATAACGATCTTTGGAAAGCCTGCAACACACCATAAATGTTTACATAAGCTATATAAAGACACACTTACGTATACGTTTTCCTGTGTTTTCCTTCTTGGAAGCCAAATCAGCTGCATCTATTATTGATTAGGATTTGTTCAGTTTTTTATGCTTTGTTTAATATTGCATGAATGTGTTACATATAAAGTGATCAGCAGAAGGAGAACGCATTGTATATAGAAGTTTTCAAACTCTTGGATTTCTTCTTACAGTAAACCTGCACAGAACACAGTGATTCCAAAATGTGTTACTTTCCATCGCTTCACAAATAATAACCTTAATAAATGCGCTCCCTGCTGCATATTTCAGATATGTGGCCTCATCTTATCTCATAACTATGCAACAAATGAGCTCAGCTGAATCAGTGCCTAATGGTGCCAAGTGAAGATGAAAGAGTAGTTTTCCTCATGATACCAAAACCTCCTCAGCTTGAGTTTATGTATCAACGACAAATAACTTCTCTTGAGAAAGATTAACAATGCACAGACCTATAAATACTCTGCATTCCAAAAACTCCCAGCTTAGCTATGTATCTAATACATTTTAGGAAGCCTGTGATCACAAGTAATAGGTTTCGGTCACTTGTATCACACGAAAAAACAATGGGGCCTATTTATGATGGTGCGAGCGGACATGATCCTATATAGCGGATCATGTCTGCTGCACATCGATAAATGCCGACAGCATACGCTGTCAGCATTTATCATTGCACCAGCACTTCTTGTGAACTGCTGGTGCAATGCCGCCCCCTGCAGATTCGCGGCCATATTCGATCGGGTTGATTTCTGTCCGCCGCCTCAGAGCAGGCGGACAGGTTACAGAGCAGCGTCATAACTTCTGTTTCCGGCGAGCCTTCAGGGGCATCAAGCTCCATACGGAGCTTGATAAATATGTCCCCATATCTTATTTAAAACTCAGCTGTAACCAAAATGTGGTAATTTATTTAGCTTTGTGTGCATGATTCCTGTTTGTTTACAATTCTAAATACAAGAAATATTAATAGTACAAGGGTGTATATTAGTGTGCTAGGTTAAAAGATATATCAAACTCCTCACTAAAGAAAACAATATTTCTGTTTCTAAAGGGTGTATGTACTGTAGTGAACAAAAGATAAGTGAGGGCGCTATAAACAGCTTAATATATAAATAAAATATTTATTAAAATACAAATGAAAAAATATAACAGCCCTATAACCTCTCTGTAAATTCAGCAATAAAAATATCAGCTATAATAGGGACGTCTCCCTGGATTACTAAAAACAAGTGAATAAAAAAGGCCTAATAGTCAATTAAATTCAAATTAGGGAGCAGCCTGCAACATATGTGTTACAAACGTATCAACAGTATCAGAAGTATCACATCCTAATATTTATAGATGTTACAATCTGGCTTTCTTAAAACGTATCTCCGTGGATACGACTACCTTATTTATGATAAAGTAATTTTTATTATTTTTGTAGCAAGTGCATAATAACAAAAAGAAATGTGAAACAGGAAGTTAACAGATCAAGGAAACAGAAATCCTGGTTCTCCAAGATTACATAGTGAATAAAATAGTTCAGATTACGGATCATTGAATCGTTCAGTCGCTGTATCATAACCTGTAAGGCCACTCTTATAACAACAAAAAAAAAAGCTTAATAGCACCCAACATTGTGAAACAGTCTATACAGTGAAAAATTTTCTTTTGTAGCTGGGATTAAAGTAACTTTGTACGCAGTTGTGTTGCTTTAAGGCTCAAACTGGTTACATATTACCAGGATAAGGATTAATAAAATAAAGAAAAAGTGAAGGGGGAAAAGAATTAGGTAGAGCAAAGAGAGAGAAAGAGAAGTAAAGTGTAGATGTAAAGATATCTCCTGACCATTCCACTCCGCTTTATTCAGGAGTTTGTTATATGTGGGTTTAGTATGTCTCCTATTGGTCCAAATTTTATCTGTCGTGTTTGGGGATTTTAAAATTCAAATAGTAGGACAATCCAAGTGAGGGGCTCTATTGGACTAGATTAGTATGTTAGGACACGTTGTGTAATATCCAGTAGTACCATACTTTCTGAAAGGTTTCTTGAGTATCTAGAAGAAATGCTGCCTGCTCTGACATGTTATAATAAAATTTAAGTTTTAATTTGATTTCTTCCCAGGACGGGGCGCTCTCCCTCCAATGGCGGGCTATACATATCCTTGTGGCTGTACATGTTATTCTTATAATTAAATTAATGTACTTATTGAATTCTTTAAGTCTGACGTGGAGTAGGGCTTGTTCCATGGTAAGCTTAATAGGGCTGTCTATGATAGAGCTTAAGAATCGCGACAGCTGGTTCCACACCCTGCGTGTATGTGAGCAGTCCCACCACATGTGTTTATAGTCCCCGACCTCCCCGCAACCTCTATAACAGAGTCTAGATTTATCTTTGGTGGAGTGTGAGGTTATCTGCGGTGTTAGATACCATCGAAAATTGGTCTTAATGCAATTTTCCCACATATCTGCACTTATTAATCCCTTCCCTGCACCAGATAGAGTTACATGCCACTCTTGAGTCTCCACCTCCCTATTGATGTCCCTTTCCCACTTAGTTTGTATGGTGGATTTAGCATTGTCTGATGCTAGCTGGATTGCTTGGTATAGCCTGGAGATGGTGTTCTTGGGCCTGGTTAAGGTACTACAAATGCTCTCTAGTACAGAGGGTAAGATTTTAGTTATGAATGGCAAGATAGGGTGAATGATGGAGCTAAGTTGCAGGTATAAAAACCATTCTAATTTGATTGGCTGCAATTTTTCTTGTAGTTGTGTGTAACTCATCAGTTTACCTCCTACTATAAGGTCAGCTATTCTATATAGTCCTCTATTTTCCCACTTTTGGATGATGGGGATCAGTTCATGTCTGACTAAGCTTGTAAGTGTGGCTTTAGCGGAGTGTGCGGGGAGTAGAGTTAGAAAGGTGGTCAGTCTAGACCAATGTTTGATCATGAAGTCTATTACTGGATATTCATGCTGCTTCCTATTGAGGCACCGTTTAGGGTCCCAAAGAATCATGTCCCGTGGGATAATTCCTGCGATATCTGTTTCTAATTGAGTCCAAATAATGTCTTTGTTAGGGTCATTGAGAAGTGCGGTCTGTGCTAATCTAGCTGCCTGATAATAATGCTTAAGGTTTGGTGCCCCCACCCCCCCAACTGTCTATTCCTAGAGAGGACTGCCGAAGGGATTCTAGCCTTTTTGTTACCCCTTATAAATCTAATTAAATGCTTTTGTAGGTCGTCCAAGTCTGGGGCTGGAATTCTGATTGGTAGGGTGCGGAATAGATATAATATCCTTGGTAATATCATCATTTTGACTGCCGACAGTCTACCAAACCATGTAAATCTTAATTTGCTTCATTTATTTAGGTCTTGTTTAATAGATTTATATATAGGAGGATAGTTTGCCTTATATAATGTCAATGAGTTTGTGGTTAGATTGATCCCCAAGTATTTGAGGAGGTTTTTAGCCCATTTAAATTCGAAGTTGGCCTCAATCAGTTTTTTGGTATGGTCCGGGAGGTGTATAGGTAATGCTTCGCATTTCTCCAGGTTAATTTTATAGCCTGATATGGAGGAAAAGGAGTTGAGGGTTTGGTAGAGGTTCGGAAGAGTCATTAATGGTCTAGACAGGGAGAGTAAGACATCGTCCGCGAAGAGTGTGAGTTTGTATTCCTTTTGTTTAATTTTAATACCAGTTATATCAGGGGATCTTCTAATATGTTGGGCCAGGGGTTCAATGCAAAGCGCAAACAGTAGTGGGGATAAGGGGCAGCCCTGGCGGGTCCCATTGAGGACGGCAAATCTTTTGGATTGGTGGCCCATGGCTCTCACGCTTGCTGAGGGAGTGGAATATATATTTTGAATTGCTCTCATAAATTCTCCAGATATGCCTATTTTGGTTAACATTGCTTGCATATATGTCCAGTCGACTCTGTCAAACGCCTTCTCTGCATCCAAAGAAAGGAGCAGAGAAGGCGTTTTTGTCTTGTGCATGTAGTCAATCAAGGATACCATTCTCCTGACATTATCAGGGGCTTCCCTATTTTGAATGAAGCCGACCTGGTCTGGGTGGACCAGTCTGGGGAGTAAGGGCTTAAGACGATTAGCTAGAATCTTAGTGAAAATTTTTAAATCCTGATTTATTAAAGATATTGGTCTATAATTCTGACACAACGTCTTGTCTTTGCCTGGTTTCGGGAGTACTATAATTTTAGCGTCTAACAATTCAGAGGGGATCTTATGGCCTTTTAATATGGAGTTACAGAATTGAACTACATGTTTGGTGAGAGAAGGTTTAAAGTGTTTGTAGTATTACCCTGGGAAACCGTCAGGGCCCGCCGCCTTGCCTGGTTTTAAATCTTTAAGAACCCCTAGGACCTCTCTGTCTGTAATGTCGGCATTTAAAGAGTCTAGTTCTTGTTCGCTAATCTTGGGTAAGGCTGCCTCTTCTAGAAAAATATCAAGGGATTTCTGTGTCATTTCTGTTCTGGTTACCTTCCGACCATCATATAAAGAGCCGTAATAGGTTGCAAATGAGTCGACTATATCTTTGGGGTTTGATGTTAGGACCCCCTGAGAGTTATAGAGGGAGGGGATGGACATGTCTCTAGTTCTATTCCTAATTTTGTGGGCCATAAATTTGTCTGGTTTATTTGCATATAGAAAATATTTAGACTGAAGTCTAAGCCCTGCTCTGGATGACTGGTCAGAAAGCAATTTGTCCAGTGTATTGCGTTTGTCTTGTAGAGATTTATAGAGACTTGGTGAGCCAGAAAGTTTGTGGCGCTTCTCTAGATTAGCTATATCTTTTTGAAGTGAGTCAAACAAAGTTTTGGCTTTACGTTTGGCATGTGACTTCATTTGGATTAACAGCCCTCGTATAACTGATTTATGAGCTGCCCATACCTGTATGGGGTTGTCTTCAGTGTTCGTGTTTAGAGTCCAGTATTCCTCTAAGTGTTTAAGAACCGTCTCCTTATGAATTGGGTATTTTAGTGTTAAAGGGTCGAAAGTCCAACTTTTGGTGTTATTGTTTGGGAGAATCCCTTTCAACTTTAGTGAGATCATGGAGTGGTCAGACCACACACATGGGTGAATAGAGAAAGACACTAGATTGGCTATAAGAATTTGACTTGAGAAAATATAGTCTAAGCGAAAATATTTGCGGTGTGCTGTGGAATAGAATGTGTGGTCTGCTGTAATGCCATATAGGGCCTTCCATGTGTCCAGTAGGTTGTGCCCTGCCATAGTCTGAAGGATTGAAAGAGCCTTTTTATTTAGTCTGTGTTGTGTAGCCGAAAGAGGTTTGTTTAAAGTTTGGGACTGTGTGTATAGAGAGACATTGAAATCCCCTGCTAAAAATATTCTAGTTGTATTCCAACTAGTAAGGAGGTATGACAAATTAGTGAAAAACTGCTCTTGATGTTCATTCGGGGCGTATACATTGCAAAAGACCAGTTCAACTTCGTTGATAGTGCCTTTGATGATGAAGTATCTACCCTCCCTATCTGTGATGGATTCAGTGAGATGAAAGTTTAGGAAGGAGTGCAGGAGTATGGACACCCCCCTTTTTTTCTGGTTGAGCGTTGAGTGGTAGTGTAAAGGGAATTGCCTCTCCCAATATTTCGGGATCTGGGAGGACATGAAATGAGTCTCTTGCATGAATATGACTGTAGCCCCTAGGAGTTTATATTGTGACATAGCCTTCCTTCTTTTTACATCTGAGTTAAGGCCTCTCACATTATGTGAGATTAACGTGATATTAGTGCTAGCCATCTAAGTGTTTGACATGTGCCTTGATGTCATGATGTGTTGGTGCATTTGTGGTTACACGACTACCTTATTTAAAGTGCAAATGTCCGTTTTCTTAACAACAATCAATAAGATCAAGTGAAAAAAATTAAAACAGTACCATAGTCAGTTCACAACTTTAAGAACCGTGCAAACAAATTATGTTTTGAGGACGCAGCAGCTCTGCTACTGAGTAGTTTTCCTCTGACTGTGGTCTTACCCCACGTGACCAATAGCGTCTGATATCACGGGTAAGCTCCGCTCTTGAATATTCCTCTGTCAGTGATTGTGGCTGTCAATTAACAGTTGTTTGTTACTTGAAACAGCAAAGTATGACCTTGGCAATGGGTGTATATGGATAATTTCTGCTCTTACTGCGTGGCACGCAGGCTCAGATCTCTCTCTGATGCCTTAGATCTCTTTCTGTTACCTTTGGTATCCCTAATGTTGGAGTTCAGCATTTAGGGAAGTTCTTAAGAAATAATCTGGGTTATAATACAGTGCTCCAATATGGTGCTCCAATGAAGTTTTGTGACTTAACACAACTACTATATGCCTTAACTTCAAAAAGTTTCACCCTGAGGGAGACGTCCCTATTATAGCTGATATTTTTATTGGTGAATTTACAGAGAGGTTATAGAGCTGTTATATTTTTTAATTTGTATTAAATATTTTATTTATATCTTAAGCTGTTTAGCGCCCTCAATTATCTTTTTTTCAATACAGTAAATACAAGAAGTGCACTGTTATATTTTTTAATAGTTGATAGCATTTTTATTATTGTTTTATCTCTACTACATGCAAATAAAGTTATATACCTGTTCTTTATAAGAGTCACAAGCATGTACAGTAGATTGTGGAGGACAATGTGGTATTGTCTTGCACTGAGGCCAGAGTGCATACGCTCCTGGGGGGTCCTCTTACCCATCATTGGCTAAAGGTGGAAGGCTTTGAAAACCCTTATGTCAGTCCCTGATTACTTAGTTCTAGAGACACATCATTTGAAAAAGGAAAGTTGGCTGTGTCCCTGTAAGATGCAAGTGATTATGTAAAATCACCAATAACCTGCAGCTGCACTTAAAGTGCTGTTTATTTACAAGTAGATTACAAGTTGTGCGTTCGTGTTTTAACGCTGAAAAAATAGCTGTACCGCAAGCCTTTAAGCCTGTAACGCAACGTCAGTCCCACACTCAAAAAAATGACGTTTTTGCATGGGACTTCCATAGCGCAGCTATTATGAGTTTTGCGATGAGGCTTAAAAGCTATTAACCCCTAAACTGCCAGCCCCCCACATTGCAACAACCAAAATTAAACTATTAACCCCTAAACCGAACCCTAAACCTAACACTCCCTAAATTTAGCATAATTAAAATAGAGCTAAAATAAAGTTACAATAATACCTATTTAAAATTAAATACATACCTGTGAAATAAAACCTAAGCAAGCTACAATATAACTAATAGTTATATTGTAGCTAGCTTAGGTTTTATTTTTATTTCACAGGTAAGTTTGTATTTATTTTAAATAGGTAGACTAGTTAGTAAATAATTATTAACTATTTACTAACTACCTAGTTAAAATAAATACAAACTTACCTGTGAAATAAAACCTAAGCTGCCTTACACTAAATCCTAACATTACAAATGAAAAAAAAAACTACCATTACAAAAATTAAAAAAACACAAAAAATACAACAAAAAAACCTACCATTACAAAAAATAAACAAAATTAGGCCCTTAAAAGTGCATTTTGTAGGGCATTCCCCTTTAAGAAATCAGCTCTTTTTCTACAAAAGAAAAACATACACCCCCTAACAGTATACAATTAGGTTTTATTTTATTTTTAGTTTGTGGGTTTTGGGGGTGGCGGTTTGTATACTGTTAGAGGGTGTATGTTTTTCTTTTTTAGAAAAAGAGATGATTTCTTTAGGGCAATGCCCTACAAAAGGTCCTTTTAAGGGCCCTTGGAAGTTTATTATATAGATTATGTTTTTTTATTTTGGGGTGGGTTTCTTTAAACGGGGTATTAGAATAGGAATCATTTTTATTGTTTTGGATAATTTCGTTTGTAATTTTTTGTAATGGTAGTATTTTTTATTTTTTTGTAAATTTAGTGTTTTTTTATTTTTTGTAATGGTAGGTTTTTTATTTTGTAATGTTAGGTTTTAGTGTAAGGCAGCTTAGGTTTTATTTCAGAGGTATGTTTGTATTTATGTTAACTAGGTAGTTAGTAAATAGTTAATAACTATTTACTAACTAGTCTACCTAGTTAAAGGGACATGAAACCCAACATTTTTCTTTCATGATTTAGGTAGAACTTACACTTTTAAACAACTTTCCAGTTTACTTCTATTACAAAATTTCCTTCATTCTCTTGGTATCCTTTGTTGAAGGAGTAGCAATGCACTTCTGCTTTCTAATTGAGCACATGGTTGAGCCAATGACAATCGGTATATATATATGCAGCCACCAATAAGCAGCTAGAACCTAGTTTCTTTGCTGCTCCTGAGCTTACCTAGATAAACCTTTCAGCAAAGAATAAAAAGATAACATTAAATAAAATAAGTAAATTGGAAAGTTGTTTAAAACTGTATGCTCTGTCTAAATCATGAAAATCTAATTATTACTTTACTGTCCTTTTAAAATAAATGCATACTTACCTGTGAAATAAAAAAAAAAACCTATTAGTTATATTGTAGCTAGCTTAGGTTTTATTTCACAGGTAAGTATGTATTTAGTTTTAAATTGTTATTATTTAGTTAATAATTGTAACTTTAATTAAGCTCTATTTTAATTATGCTAAAGTTAGGGGGTGTTAGGTTTAGGGTTACGGTTAGGGTTAGGTTTAGGGTTACAGTTAGGGTTAGGTTTAGGGGTTAATAGTTTAATATAGGTTGTTGCGATGTGGGGGGCTGGCAGTTTAGGGGTTAATAGGTTTATTTAGTGGTAGTGATGTTGGAGGCCAGAGGTATAGGGTTTAATAACTTTATTTAGTGGCAGCGATGTAGGGGAGCGGCGGAATAGGGGTTAATATCTTTATTATAGTGTGGGCAATGTTGGGGTGAGGGGAAATAGGGGTTAATAACTTTAGTATAGTAGCGGCGATATCGGGAGTGGCAGATTAGGGGTTAATAGATTTATTTTGGTGGCGGCGATATCGGAAGCGGCAGATTAGGGGTTAATAACATTATGTAGGTGTTGGCAATGTTGGTGGCAGCAGCTTAGGGGTGTTTGGACGTGGGGTTTATGTTATGGTGTTAGGTTTAAACGTAACATTTTTTTCCCATAGACATCAATGGGGGTGCATTACGGAGCTTTTCATTCCGCAATCGCAGGTGTTAGTTTTTTTCTAACACTCTCTCCCCATTGATGTCTATGGGGAAAGTGTGCATGAGCAAGTCAAAGCAGCGCTTGTATTTTGTGCGGTATGGAGCTCAGCGCAACCATATAGCACACACAAGCCGGCTTTTCTAAAACTTGTAATGGCAGCGTTGTGGAGAGTGAAATAACTTTTGTTGCATTTGTTAAATACCCTCTATAATGCAAAACATGTAATCTAACATCAGACTCCAGATTTGCAAAGACATTTTACAAACCTCACACCTAGCATCAGACTCCAGATTTGCAAAGACATTTTACAAACCCCACACCTAACATCAGACTCCAGATTTGCAAAGACATTTTACAAGGCAATTCACCTGACTGGTCTGTCTCCAATCAAGATACTGAGTGCAATTATTTCTTATTTCTCTTGGGCTATTATAGAATTATTTTTAAATCTCATTGTAATATACCAATCTTTTTTCAACAATCTTTGGCCTATATTTGGAGTTTGGCGGTAGCCGTGAAAACCAGCGTTAGAGGCTCCTAACGCTGGTTTTAGGCTACCGCCGGTATTTGGGGTCAGTCAAAAAAGGGTCTAACGCTCACTTTTCAGCCGCGACTTTTCCATACCGCAGATCCCCTTACGTCAATTGCGTATCCTATCTTTTCAATGGGATCTTTCTAACTCCGGTATTTAGAGTCGTGGCTGAAGTGAGCGCTAGAAATCTAACAACAAAACTCCAGCCGCAGAAAAAAGTCAGTAGTTAAAAGCTTTCTGGGCTAACGCTGGTTCATAAAGCTCTTAACTACTGTGCCCTAAAGTACACTAACACCCATAAACTACCTATGTACCCCTAAACCGAGGTCCCCCCACATCGCCGACACTTGATTAAATTTTTTTAACCCCTAATCTGCCAACCGCCACCTACGTTATCCTTATGTACCCCTAATCTGCTGCCCCTAACACCGCCGACCCCTATATTATATTTATTAACCCCTAATCTGCCCCCCACAACGTCGCCGCCAGCTACCTACACTTATTAACCCCTAATCTGCCGTCCGCACGCCGCCGCCAGCTACATTATAGCTATGTACCCCTAATCTGCTGCCCTAACATCGCCGACCCCTATATTATATTTATTAACCCCTAACCTGCCCCCCACAACGTCGCCGCCACTTACCTACAATAATTAACCCCTAATCTGCCGACCGCAAAGAGCCGCAACCTACATTATAGCTATGTACCCCTAATCTGCTGCCCCTAACACCGCCGACCCCTATATTATATTTATTAACCCCTAATCTGCCCTCCCTAACATTGCCGACACCTAACTTCAATTATTAACCCCTAATCTGCCGACCGAATCTCGCCGCTATTCTAATAAATGTATTAACCCCTAAAGCTAAGTCTAACCCTAACACTAACACCCCCTAAATTAAATATAATTTAAATCTAACAAAATAAATTAACTCTTATTAAATAAATTATTCCTATTTAAAGCTAAATACTTACCTGTTTAATAAATCCTAATATAGCTACAATATAAATTATAATTATATTGTAGCTATTTTAGGATTAATATTTATTTTACAGGTAACTTTGTATTTATTTTAACCAGGTACAATAGCTATTAAATAGTTAAGAACTATTTAATAGCTAAAATAGTTAAAATAATTACAAAATTACCTATAAAACAAAATCCTAACCTAAGTTACAATTAAACCTAACACTACACTATCAATAAATTAATTAAATACAATACCTACAATTACCTACAATTAAACCTAACACTACACTATCAATAAATTAATTAAATACAATACCTACAAATAACTACAATGAAATAAACTAACTAAAGTACAAAAAATAAAAAAGAACTAAGTTACAAAAAATAAAAAAATATTTACAAACATAAGAAAAATATTACAACAATGTTAAACTAATTACACCTACTCTAAGCCCCCTAATAAAATAACAAAGCCCCCCAAAATAAAAAATGCCCTAACCTATTCTAAATTACAAAAGTTCAAAGCTCTTTTACCTTACCAGCCCTGAACAGGGCCCTTTGCGGGGCATGCCCCAAAGAATTCAGCTCTTTTGCCTGTAAAAAAAAACATACACTACCCCCCCCCCAACATTACAACCCACCACCCACATACCCCTAATCTAACCCAAACTCCCCTTAAATAAACCTAACACTAAGCCCCTGAAGATCTTCCTACCTTATCTTCACCTCACCGGGTATCACTGATCGGTCCTGGCTCCAAAATCTTCATCTAAGCCCAAGCGGGGGCTAGACATCCATCATCCGACGGCTGAAGAAGTCCAGAAGAGGCTCCAAAGTCTTCATCCTATCCGGGAAGAAGAGTAGATCCGGACCGTCAACCATCATCTTCCAAGCGGCATCTTCTATCTTCATCCGATGAGGACCGGCTCCATCTTGAAGACCTCCACCGTGGACCCATTTTCATCCTCCGACGTCCAACTGAAGAATGACGGTTCCTTTAAGGGACATCATCCAAGATGGCGTCCCTCGAATTCCGATTGGCTGATAGGATTCTATCAGCCAATCGGAATTAAGGTAGGAAAATTCTGATTGGCTGATGGAATCAGCCAATCAGAATCAAGTTCAATCCGATTGGCTGATCCGATCAGCCAATCAGATTGAGCTCGCATTCTATTGGCTGATCGGAAGAGCCAATAGAATGCGAGCTCAATCTGATTGGCTGATTGGATCAGCCAATCGGATTGAACTTGATTCTGATTGGCTGATTCCATCAGCCAATCAGAATTTTCCTACCTTAATTCCGATTGGCTGATAGAATCCTATCAGCCAATCGGAATTCGAGGGACGCCATCTTGGATGACGTCCCTTAAAGGAACCGTCATTCTTCAGTTGGACGTCGGAGGATGAAGATGGGTCCGCGGTGGAGGTCTTCAAGATGGAGCCGGTCCTCATCGGATGAAGATAGAAGATGCCGCTTGGAAGATGATGGTTGCCGGTTCGGATCTACTCTTCTTCCCGGATAGGATGAAGACTTTGGAGCCTCTTCTGGACTTCTTCAGCCGTCGGATGATGGATGTCTAGCCCCCGCTTGGGCTTAGATGAAGATTTTGGAGCCAGGACCGGTCGGTGATACCCGGTGAGTTGAAGATAAGGTAGGAAGATCTTCAGGGGCTTAGTGTTAGGTTTATTTAAGGGGGGTTTGGGTTAGATTAGGGGTATGTGGGTGGTGGGTTGTAATGTTGGGGGGGGTAGTGTATGTTTTTTTTTACAGGCAAAAGAGCTGAATTCTTTGGGGCATGCCCCGCAAAGGGCCCTGTTCAGGGCTGGTAAGGTAAAAGAGCTTTGAACTTTTGTAATTTAGAATAGGGTAGGGCATTTTTTATTTTGGGGGGCTTTGTTATTTTATTAGGGGGCTTAGAGTAGGTGTAATTAGTTTAAAATTGTTGTAATATTTTTCTTATGTTTGTAAATATTTTTTTTATTTTTTGTAACAGTTCTCTTTTATTTTTTGTACTTTAGTTAGTTTATTTCATTGTAGTTATTTGTAGGTATTGTATTTAATTAATTTATTGATAGTGTAGTGTTAGGTTTAATTGTAGGTAATTGTAGGTATTGTATTTAATTAATTTATTGATAGTGTAGTGTTAGGTTTAATTGTAACTTAGGTTAGGATTTATTTTACAGGTAATTTTGTAATTATTTTAACTATTTTAGCTATTAAATAGTTCTTAACTATTTAATAGCTATTGTACCTGGTTAAAATAAAAACAAAGTTACCTGTAAAATAAATATTAATCCTAAAATAGCTATAATATAATTATAATTTATATTGTAGCTATATTAGGATTTATTTTACAGGTAAGTATTTAGCTTTAAATAGGAATAATTTATTTAATAAGAGTTAATTTATTTCGTTAGATTTAAATTATATTTAATTTAGGGGGTGTTAGTGTTAGGGTTAGACTTAGCTTTAGGGGTTAATACATTTATTAGAATAGCGGTGAGCTCCAGTCGGCAGATTAGGGGTTAATGTTTGAAGTTAGGTGTCGGCGATGTTAGGGAGGGCAGATTAGGGGTTAATACTATTTATTATAGGGTTAATGAGGCGGATTAGGGGTTAATAACTTTATTATAATAGCGGTGCGGTCCGCTCGGCAGATTAGGGGTTAATAAGTGTAGGCAGGTGGAGGCGACGTTGTGGGGGGCAGATTAGGGGTTAATAAATATAATATAGGGGTCGGCGGTGTTAGGGGCAGCAGATTAGGGGTACATAGGGATAATGTAAGTAGCGTTGGTTTACGGAGCGGCAGATTAGGGGTTAATAATAATATGCAGGGGGCAGCGATAGCGGGGGCGGCAGATTAGGGGTTAATAAGTGTAAGGTTAGGGGTGTTTAGACTCGGGGTACATGTTAGAGTGTTAGGTGCAGACGTAGGAAGTGTTTCCCCATAGCAAACAATGGGGCTGCGTTAGGAGCTGAACGCGGCTTTTTTGCAGTTGTTAGGTTTTTTTTCAGCTCAAACAGCCCCATTGTTTCCTATGGGGGAATCGTGCACGAGCACGTTTTTGAGGCTGGCCGCGTCCGTAAGCAACTATCGAGAGTTGTAGTTGCGTTAAATATGCTCTACGCTCCTTTTTTGGAGCCTAACGCAGCCATTCTGTGAACTCTCAATACCAGAGTTATTTTAAAGGTGCAGCCAGAAAAAAGCCAGCGTTAGCTACGCGGGTCGTTACCGACAAAACTCTAAATCTAGCCGTTTGTTACCAAACTTTTTCTCCCCCTCTGCTGTGTCTCAAACCCTCCTCCCATGTTTACCCTCTCTCTTTCCACAGCCTCACACCTAACATCAGACTCCAGATGTGCAAACACTAGCCCTCCAATCCTTTCCCACCACCCCGCACAATATTGTTTACCTTAACATATACACACACCTTTTATGTGCAGCTGTCACTAATAATCCAGGATAGAGAAACCACTTCAGACTCACAGCCTTTTCTTCTGAAATTTTACCACATTCTTTTATACTTTTCCAAACCTCACTTGCTCAGTCACCACACACTCCCCCCCCCATGTCATCACTCACTATCAGTTCACTCTGCCTTATATCAGACATATTTCCTTTCTCCCTTACCTTCTGTGTCAATTCCCTCTCCTTTAGATTGTAAGCTTGAGGGCCTTTCTACCTGCAGGCCACTTTGTGTTTAAAGTGAACTACTACTGATTGTGCTCAAGGGCAGGGCATTCCTCTCCTTTTGTATAACTGAATTATTGCACCTACAACTGTTATTTACCCCTACTGTACTTGTTTGTGTATTACTGTATCCCTGTAATGTTTTTTTATTCTTTGTATAGCGCTGCGTAATCTGCTGGCGCTTTATAAATAAATGATAATAATAAGGTGATCTTTAATTTAGCCCCTAATTTGTGCTAGAAGGATAAGGGATTCCAAAATTCAAATAATGAGTCATTTGTTCCCCTAAGATGCAGCTGATCACCATAAAAAATGGTGATCACCTGTCCCACTAGAAACCAGGTCATTTATAATGCAGGGGGATTTGTGCTATTATAAATCCCCAATATCTATCTCATTTAATTTGAAGTATTCAAGACCCCTAATATGAAAATTAAATTTCAGGTGAATGCCTCCCTCAAGCACATACATGTGCAATTCTGGTAAAGGCGAGGAGTTTTTTTAAAGTCCATCTGCCCCAATAAAAAACAGATGAATATTATACCCCAGTTTGGAAATAGGGGAGTCGCATATTTCAAATGTCAGGTCCCATACACTTTTCATTTAGTAGCTGTTGCCATAAAAATAGCAATAAAAAAAAATAAGAATACAAATAAATGGAAAAATTGTGTACTGTGTAATATTTTGTGAAACATTGTGGGCCAGATTAATAGTGGCATGCTATATAGCTCTTTCGTTCGAGCATATAGTTATCTTAAATTGCATTATTGAAATATTACAAAAAAATAGTTTCAAAACTTAATAATTATTAAAAATGATTATATTTTTTTATACTTAATAATAATAATAATAATAATATATATATGTGTATATATATATATATATATATATACATATACATATATATATATATATATATATATATATATTATATGGAGTATTTAGCATTTTTTACAGTATGTATAATAATTTTTAATAATTATTAATTTAAAAAATATATATTTTACATGTAATAGTTATTTTATTGAAAATCTTCATACATTAAATTTTTTTGACACAATAAATGAAATTGAATATCATGTTTTCTGTTATAAAAAGATTCTCAATTTTACAATTTTCAAATAAACTTAAACAATGAAACCTATACAATAAAGTGTCTCATTTAATTAGTTGAAGTGTGTACAAGAACAAATTGGGTATGTGCTATCCTTATCAAACAAATATGTTGTCTTGTTTGAATGTGTGTCCATTCTGTTCCGTGATTTTTTAAAAGTTGTTATCTCGTTAATATCTAGGTAGGGTGACATATTAAGCCTGATGAAAGTGAGTATTTAGTCTAAATATGTTTAGCCTTAGAGCATTGTTTCAGATATTGTTCCCAAAGGGCTTGTGATTCAATAAAAGAATCTCTTGTGTCCGATCTATATGATTTATATTCTTCTAGTTCTATTAAGTCTGTGACCTTGTATCTCCACATGGTCAGCTTTGGAGCTGTGAATGATTTCCAATTCTTGGCAATAAGGACTTTTGTGCTGTTTGCCATTATTTTAAAAAAGGGTTTATAGCTTTTGGAGGGGAGTTTAATATGTTTATTAAGTAGCCAGACTAGAGGGTCTAGGGGAATAGTAATCTGGAAGATTTCTTCAACCTCACTAATCATATCCCTCCAGTATTGGTTTATCTGGGAACACCACCACCACCACATGTGTCCCATCTCCAGCATCGGTTACATGATGTAGGGTATAATTTGTGCAATCTCCTAGGGGTAAGGTACCAGTTGTGAAGGATTTTGTAATTTAATTCTAATATAGAGGCAGAGGAAGAGGATGATTTGGTATTTCCAAATATGTTGATAGCTGTTTAGAGGAGTATAATGAACCCCAATTCTCTCTCCCAAGACTCTATGGCATATGGTAAGTTGCCTGGTGGTGGGTTTGTTAATATCTTGTGAATCTTTGATAGTGTATGTTTAATGGGAGAATTTGAGGTGTATCATTTTTCAAAATTAGTAGGAGGTCGGATCGTGTGGTTACTATGTTTATGTGTTGTTAGGTAGTGATGTTTTCTTCTATATGTGAACCAGTTGTGAGCCCAGGCAAAGCCTGTCTCCTGAAGTTTTGTTTGCGAGTATATGGATTCGCCATTTGTTAGTTGGTGGATAGCTGTATCTTTGATCAAAGTGTTTGGATCTATACATATCCCTAGGTAAGTGAAAATTAGTTGTTGTGTATTAGGGATGTTAGTGGGGATGGTCTTGAAGAGATAAACAGATTTCTTCTATTTACTATTCCCCACTGTTAGGTTGTTTCTTCAGTAATGGGGTTGGAAATACGTTTGTTCATTTGAATAAAGTATGGGTGCCAGCACAGAGTTGTTACATTTACCACTGGATTTAAAATGTCCTCTAGTCCGATCCAACGTTTCTGGGCTTTATGAATTCTTCAATCCTGAATGCGTTGGAGGAATATGGCTGTTCTGTAAGATTCTATATCAGGGAAACCAAATCCTCCTTGTTTTTTAGAACGCATCATGATATGTCTGTTTATTCTGGGGTGTTTTCCCTTCCATGTAAATGAGCTGAATAGTTGTTGGACCTGTGTTATGTATCTGGGTGGGAGGGGAATAGGAAGTGTTTGTAGAATATAAAGGAATTTGGGAAAAGCGCTCATTTTGATGGTGTTTATCCGGCCCATCTATGTAAGATTCTTGCCGTTCCAGGAGGACAGGTCATGTGTTAAAGCTATATTTATCGGAATGTAGTTTAATTTATACACCTTTTCAAGATCCTCTGCTAAGAAAATTCCTAGGCATTTTAATGAGTTCTTGCACCATCTAAATGGGCAGTTGTTTTAAATCTGGTTTTCTATATGCGGTGTGAGTGAGATTTCAAGAATCTCAGATTTTGTTTGCTTAATCAAGGAATTTGTGAGTTTATTAAATTAATCCAGTTCATTTAGTAGGAGGGGGGTGATTTCTCAGGGCTGGTAATAGTAAAAAAAGTCATCAGCAAACATGGATAACTTTTTAATATTCCCTGTTGCTGATTACTATGCCCGATATTTCTTGTTTTTTACTGATTTTAGTAGCTAGTGTTTCTAGTAAACAGACGAATAGCAAGGGCGATAAGGGGCAGCCCTGTCTAGTGCTATTATTAATATTAAAGGGGGGGATAAAATGCCATCGAGGGAAATACGGGCACTAGGGGAGTCGTATAATGCAAAGATTCTATGTAATATGATATTTCCTATACCGAATATCTAAAGTGTTGCTTTTAGGAAGGACCAGCTAACCCGGTCTAATGCTTTTTCAGCATCTGTAAAAAGCCACACCGTCTGCATTCTCTGTTCAGTATTGTCTTTTGCTTCTCTATTAGGGACAAAGCCCACTTGGTCCTGATGGATTATTTGTGGTAGAATTAAATTAAGTCTATTTGCTATCATTTTCGCAAATATCTTAACGTCCGAGTTCAACAATGAAATCGGACGATAGTTAGGGATTTGATCTGTAGATTTATTTAGCTTGGGAATGAGTGTTATGTGTGCTTAAAGGG
Source organism: Bombina bombina (assembly GCF_027579735.1). NCBI lineage: Eukaryota > Metazoa > Chordata > Amphibia > Anura > Bombinatoridae > Bombina > Bombina bombina. The sequence goes on from NC_069499.1 coordinate 503,809,719, forward strand.
CAGAGGGAGGGAAGGATTTATTATTGTCTATGTCCTGAAAATAGGTTAGCAGATGGGGGGCTAGGATGTTAAGAAATTTGGAGTAGTATGCGTTTCTGAAGCCATCTGGCCCTGGAGCTTTACCTAAGGGGAAAGATAAAATTGCATTTTGGATTTCCTTTAGGGTAAAGGGGAGTCCAATTTGTTTTTTTGTTCAGTGGAAATGGATGGGAGATTTAATTGGGAGAGGAAATTGGAAGTATCGGTCGGTCTAGAGGATGGATAATTTCGACTTAAGTTATATAACTGTTCGTAATACAATTTAAATTTGTCTGCTATCTCTCTGGAGGAAAATCCATCTTTTACCCCCATTGTCCTTAATAGTCATAATATAACGTTTATTAGTTTTCTGTTTTAGTTGCCTGGCTAGCATTTTGCCCTGCTTGTTAGCACCTTCATAATATATTTTATTAAGGAATAGGGCTTTGTGTTTTGCTTCTGTTCCTTGGTATAAATTTAATTGGTTCCTTATATGTTCTATGTTTTCCATCAAGGAGTGATTTTTGGGATGCTGTTTATGTATTTCTTGAAGTTTATTTAGGTCTTCCAATAATGTTTTTAGATATGTGTTATGTTGTTTATTTTTGGTTGCTTTTAAGGCTATAAGTTCCCCCCTTATCACACATTTGCGGGCCTCCTAAATGTGGTGTGGTTTTACTTCTTGTGTGGTATTATGTCTGAAATATTCTTCAATGGACTTTGTGAGTTGGGAGCAAATTAGTGGGTCTTTTAGTAGTGTTTCATCTAGTTTCCATATTCTATCTTGAATTTGTGAGGTGGGCCATTTGAGGGTGCAGCTAAACATTGCATGATCTGACCAAATAAGTGGTGTCACACTGCGCCGCTCTAGCTGTTGCTAGGGACGCGGCGCCTGCTGTTCTGCTCGCGGGTAGAGTTGGTTCCTGTGTATGTGTGGTGGTGACGTCATTGCCGCATGCTACCTTCACTCTGAAGCCGGTCAGGATCTCCTGTGGCACAAATCCTGCACCTATGTAAGTTGCTCACTTTCTACCTATCATTGCCCAAGTATAGGTGTTACTTAGTGTGCTCGTGGGTGTGATTGTTATTGTATTCTAGATTGCCATACTGTTATTGAACTCTGTCTGTCTGACCACTCTGCTTGCTTAACCCCTAAAGTACTGAATTGCCATACTGTTATTGAACTATGCCTGTCTGACTACTCTGCTTGCATAACCCTAAAATGCTGGATTGCCATACAATTGCTGAACTCTGCCTGTTTGACCACTGTGTCTGTTTAACCCTTAAACCATTGAATTGCTATACTGTTACCAAACTCTGTCTGCCTGACCAGTCTATTGGTTTATTCCTGAATTGTAATTATTTCATTCCTGCCTGTTTCCGGTCCTACTATTGGTTTATCCTTGAACTGTCATACCGCTCGATTCCCTGCCTGTTGCCGCCAAAGTCTACCCTGCCTATTGTGAGTACCGCTTACCTCATTTTGCAAACTTTCTCTGCTCTGGGATATTACCTATCATTCTAGCCTGACGCCGGGATAAGAAGACTACTGGCCAAGTTTGTTGTGATAGTGGAATATCCCATGAGCATTATAAGTGAAGAAATATTTCTGGCTTGGACCAGTGCTAAACTAGTGACGTCTATAAATAAATAATCTATCCTTGTATATGTTTGGTGGGGGTGGGAATAAAAGGTATAGAGGCCAATAGAGACCAATACACTCGCCTGACATCGCCTAACATTGCTGCTGCGGACCTGAATACCTTCTCCATATTTAACAAAAAAGCTGTCAAAAAGCCACGCACCAAGTACGGGGCGATGACCAGCGGACTGTTGTTAACTAACAGTCATCAATCTCGCTGCTCTTCGGCTTTTTCCCAGCTTTATTTGTATACTGTCAATAAACAACGCCACTATACTAAACTGTTTAACCCCTATACCACCGCTCCCGGCCCCCGCCGCAACTAAATAAAGTTATTAACCCCTAAACCGCCACTCCCAGAGCCCACCGCCACTCTAATAAAGTTATTAACCCCTATTCTTCTGCTCCCAGAGCCCACCGCCACCTACATTATACTTATTAACCCATAATCTGCTGCCCCCTACACCGCCGCCACCTACATTATGTTATTAACCCCTAATCTGCTGCCCCCTACACTGCCGCCACCTACATTATGTTATTAACCCCTATCCCGCCACTCCTGGAGCCCACCGCAACTAAATAAAGTTATTAACCCCTAAACCGCCAGCCCCCCACATCGCCATAAACTAAATTAACCTATTAACCCCTTAACCTAACAACCCGCTAACTTTATATTAAATATTAAATCATCCATATCTTATAATAAATTTAAACTTACCTTTAAAATTACATTAAACTATATTAAATTAATAATTAACCTACCCTAACTTTTATACTAAAATTACATCAAACTACAAATTAAATTAACTATATTATATATTTAAACACCTAACCCTACTCAAATAATTTAAATCTACACTAAACAATTACTAAGTTACAAAAAACTAACAACTAAGTTACAAAAAATAACAAACACTAAGTTACACAAAAAAATAAACACTAAGTTACAAAAATAAAAAAGAAATTATCAAAGATTTAAACTAATTACACCTAATCTAAGGGCCCTATGAAAATAAAAAAGCCCCCCCAAAATAAAAAAACCCTAACCTACAATAAACTACAAATAGCCCTTAAAAGGGCCTTTTGCGGGGCATTGCCCCAAATAAATCAGCTCTTTAACCTGTAAATAAAAAATACAAATACCCCCCAACAGTAAAACCCACCACCCACACAACCAACCCCCCAAATAAAAGCCTAACTAAAAAAACCTAAGCTCCCCATTGCCCTGAAAAGGGCATTTGGATGGGCATTGTCCTTAAAAGGGCATTTAGCTCTATTGCAGCCCAAGCCCTAATTTAAAACTAAAACCCACCAATAAACCCTTAAAAAATCCTAACACTAACACCCGAAGATCGACTTACAGTTTTGAAGTTCCGACATCCATCCTCCAAGAAGCCAGCAGAAGTCTTCATCCAAGAGGCCGAAGTCTTCATCCAAGCCCGCAGAACTCTTCACCCAGACGGCATCTTCTATCTTCAATCATCCGGCGCGGAGCAGCTCCATCTTCCAGACATCCGACGCGGAGCATCCTCTTCCATCGACGTCTTTTTTGGAATGAATGTTCCTTTAAATGACGTCATCCAAGATGGGGTCCCTTAGATTCTGATTGGCTGATAGAATTCTATCAGCCAATCGGAATTAAGGTTGAAAAAATCCTATTGGCTGTTGCAATCAGCCAATAGGATTGAGCTTTCATCCTATTGGCTGATACAATCAGCCAATAGGATTGAGCTCGCATTCTATTGGCTGATTGGATCAGCAAATAGGATGAAAGCTTTTTGTAACTTTTTTGTAATTTTTTAGTGTAGATTTAAATTATTTGAGTAGGGTTAGGTGTTTAAATATATAATATAGTTAATTTAATTTGTAGTTTAATGTAATTTTAGTATAAAAATTAGAGTAGATTAATTATTAATTTAATATAGTTTAATGTAATTTTATTATAAAAGTTAAGGTAGGTTAATTATTAGTTTAATATAGTTTAATGTAATTTTAGTATAATAGTTAGGGAAGATTAATTAATAGTTTATAATAGTTTAATTTAAATATAAAAGTAAGTTTAAATTTATTATAAGATAGGGATTAGTTAAACTTTAATATAAAGTTAGCGGGTTGTTAGGTTTAGAAGTTAATAGGTTCATTTAGTTTATGGCAATCTGGGGGGCTGGTGGTTTAGGGGTTAATAACTTTATTTAGTTGCGGTGGGCTCCAGGAGCAGCGGGATAGGGGTTAATAACATAATTAGGTGGCGGCGGTGTAGGGGGCAGCAGATTAGGGGTTAATAAGTATAATGTAGGTGGCAGCGGTGGCAGGGCGGTAAATTAGGGGTTAATAAGTATAATGTAGGTAGCAGCGGCGTAGGGGGTGGCAGATTAGGGGTGTTTAGACTCGGAGTACATGTTAGGGTGTTAGGTGTAAACATAACTTTTATTCTCCCATAGGAATCAATGGGATATCGGGCAGCAGAGAACATGAGCTTTCGCTGCTTTCAGACTCCCATTGATTCCTATGGCATGTGCCGCCTCCAGGGCAGCGGATTGAAAGCCAGGTACATTGGGCTGGAATAGTGGTGAGCGTACCTGGTAGTTATTTGATAACTAGCAAAAGTAGTCATATAGTGCCCAATTTGCATTCGGAACATCTGTAGTGACGTAAGCATCGATCTGTGTCGGATTGAGAACGGCGGATCGTATGTTAAGTCACAAATTTCAACTTTTGATGGTCTGTAGGCTTTGATAACTATGGGGAATCAGGCTCTCCACAATTACGCTGCGGAATTCCAGCGTATTTGCGGTTGACGGCCTGATAAATAGGCCTCATAGTCTTTTGTGGAGGGGTGGAATAATCTCCAAGCGTCATGAACAGCCAAGCTGGATAGGGTGTTTTTTATCTTTTTTAGTTTCTTTTGTGAGGTTGATGAGGACCCGGTGGAGGAATCTAATTTAGGGTCTAAAGCTAAATTGAAGTCCCCCCGACTATCAGACTCCCTTATATGTAATATTTTAATAACGCATTCTAAGATTAGTAACTCTTCATGTGTGCTAACCCAAAACCTCATTAGACCTAAATCACAAAACACAAATCATGTTACGTATATTTTACATTTCTATGATCTTTACATATTTTTTTATTATTATTATTATTATTAAAGTGAATGTAAATTTTGATGCTAAAGTGCCCGGTTTTTAAAAATTTGATTAAAAGCAGGGACACCATAATTCTTCAAAATTTACATTTCACTTGTGCTGTGAAAAAAACTTACCTTTTAATCTTGACAGCAGCTCCAGCTTCCTCCACCCATCGCAAAGCCTCTTCCTGGGTCTAAAATGATGAATCTGGCTTCCTCCAATCACAGCATTGAATCAAACACTGATTCCCCCGGGGGGAAGTCGTGATTGGAGGATGACCTACACATGATCTCTGACATCATAAATTGCTTGCAACGACCGGAGGAAGCTGGAGCTGCTGTCAAGTTTAAAAGGTAAGTATTTCTTCACAACGAGTGAAATGTAAATTTTGATGAATTAAAGTGCCCCTGTTTTTAATCAAATTTTTTAAAACTGGGTACTTTAGCATCAAAATTTACATTCACTTTAAATAAATATTTTTACATATAGTATATGTGATTCTGTTAATGTATATACTGTATATAGAAATATATATTTACAATAAAAATTACATTATTATTATCATTTATTTATGTATCATTTATTTGTATAGTGCCGCAAACTTCCGTAGCACTGGGTACAATTATAGGGGTATACAATGACAAGGATTTGCGATAAAATACAAAACATAACACAACTAAATAAATCTAGTACAGGAGGAAGAGGGCCCTGCTCCAGAGAGCTGACAGTCTACAGGTTTAGGGTGCAGAGACATAAGGTTGGGGTAGCTTGTCACATCGGTTGTAGTTGCAGCTGTGATTCAGGCAGTTCAAGAATTATTTTGGTTAGGATGAGAAATGGAGGAGAGATGGTAAGCCTCGCTGAATAGGTATGTTTTCAAGAAGCGTCTGAAGCTATACAAGGTTTGAGACAGTCTTATGGAGCGGGGTAGAGAGTTCCAGAATACAGGAGCAGCACGTGAGAAGTCTTGGAGACGAGAGTGGGATGTATAGATAACAGGAGTGGAAAGACGTAGGTCAGAGGTTGAACGAAGAGGACAGGATGGGGAATATTTCTAGATGAGAGAGGAAATATAGGGCTTGTTTCCATTGAACCGTAATTAGGTTTGCTAATTAGCTATGCTGTTGGAAGCAATATCTTTCACCGACTGCTTCCAACAGCCCGTTATACCTCAATTTTGGCAACTGGACTTCTGCCAAAAAAATTTTGTGTCCCATACAAAGTATCAGAAGTCGCTAATCTATAAATAATACCAGGTTTCCAATGATCGCTCAAACTGTTAATACACTTTAGAAGGCTGCCAATACATTGAGAAAACTTACACCCAGCTCAACTAGGTGTAAAAGAGGAAAAAGGAACTTTTTGAGACCTATTTCCGATTGAAATCTAACCCGCCTCCCAAAAATAAACCCGACACGTCAAAACCAAGCTATCCGCCATCCTCCCACATTGCAACTTATAATAAATGTATTAACCACTAAACCCCCAACCCCCCACATTGTAACTAACATTACAAGTTGTGCCCTAAACAGGGTGCGTAAATAACGCAAAAAAAATAGCGTTATCACACTCTCCATAGCGCTGCCATTACAAGTTACAGAAAATATAAACAAGAAGAGGACGCCTCATAGCATAATTCTGTTTGACAAGTGGAAATGTGCTTTAAGAAATGCGCTTACCGGATGAAGTGGCACTGTACTTTGACCAGTGCAAAAAAGCAGGCTAGCACTTAACAGTGGCAAGTACACTGGACCCGGCTCTGCTTGTGGTAATCCACAGAGCCGAATCCAGTTTACTAGCCACTGTTAAGTGCTAGCCTGCTTTTTTGCACTGGTCAAAGTACAGTGCCACTTCATCCGGTAAGCGCATATCTTAACATCACATTTCCACTTGTCAAACAGAATTATGCTATGAGGCGTCCTCTTCTTGTTTATATCTTCTAACAGTTAACTCTACACTCCAGGATCAAGAGGAGCAGCCTTTTTTCTGACATTTACTACAAACATTACCGTCTTACGGTCAGAAACATTTACTAACAGATTTCAGTCCGGTTTAATCTATGAACTGAATGGACTTTGTATCTTATTGTCTAGCGCGCCTTTCTTCCCCTCCTGGGATTCTATTTTAAGTTATAGAAAAACCTTCTTGTGCTGTGCGTTATGGTGCATTAAGCAAATTAAGGCCATTTCCCATGCTTTCTTACGTTTAAGGCCAAAAAACTCCGACCCACCTCTGGAATGGTTAGCAATAAGTTTTACATAAAAGATTTCAAGTATAATTCAAACAAACTTTAATGACAAGAAGGCCAACAAATTATACGCTTGGAAAGATAGATCAAGGTAGACTTAATGGGTTTTAAACATAATCTCGTGTTTACAAGAACTTTCGGCAACCTCACAAACGTCTATGAATTTAGCCTATTCTATTGCTCCTTCATGTGCTACAGTCTCAAGGAAGATAACGTTTTCCAAGACATTCTTTTAATATAAAGTGCTGTTCATCACAGAGGTTTGTAATCATAAACATCTTTTCATTTTTCTCTTTCCAGCCTGGGCCTTAGCAGACCATTTATGTTGCAAAAAGCAGGCTATTAAAATACACTGGATCACAACCACACTGCTGAAATACAGACATATAGCAGAGTAGAGATATTTTTATTCATTCATCAGTTACCTCCATATATAGTCTTAAAGGGCCATAATACCCACATGTTTAAACACTTGACAGTGATGCAGTATAGCTGTAAAAAGCTGACTAGAAAATATCACCTGAACATCTCTATGTAAAAAAGAAAGATATTTTACCTCAAAAGTTTCTCAGTAGCCACATCCCATTGTAAAGGACTTCTAAGCAACAAATCGGTATGTCTGTCCTGGGAAAGCTGAAAGGATGAACCTTGTGCGCTCTCATCTTATTTCCCTATTCAGTGTAAGGAAGTTTACAATGAAATCTCATGAGAGTTAAGTGAAATCTCATGAGATCACAGTAAAAGAGTTCATGACCTCAGCACTGTTGATGCTGATTGGCTGCTGTTAATTTCTTCATTTTTTTTTTTTTTTTTTTTTTTTTTTTATGTGCAGCTGGCCTGCACCTGAGTATAACTTTTTACACAGAACTTACTCTGCTGAGCTGAGGAGATTTTGAGGTAAAATATCTTCCTTTTTTTACATAGAGATGCTCAGGTGATATTTTTCTGTCAGCTTTTTACAGTTATACTGCATCAGTTTCAAGTGATTTAGCATATGAGTATTATGTCCCTTTAAAAAAACAAACAATTTCTCATAAAGACTCCTTTTATCATATGCCAATTGGATAAGGTTTCACTCTCATTGTGGCCAACAGGCAACATCCACTGCCCCCATTAATGTTTGTACAAGCTAGATTGGATAGGGATGATTTAAATCTTCCACTCTTTAGGTGGTGGAGAGGCTAAGTAGCTGCGGCCTTAAAGGGACATTAAAAACTAAATAAATGATAGACTGATGCAATAAAAGAGAAGATTAGTCTGAGCATAAAATGTAGATGTGTTTTTTAAAGTTTCATTAGTTGTTTAAATAGTAACAAAATAAGTGTAAGGTTATTGGACTCAATTTATCAAGTGTCAAGTGGACATGATTCACTATAGAGAATCATGTCAGCTCTACATTGCTAAATGCAGACAGCATACACTGTCCGCATTTATCATTGCACAAGTATTTCATCAGAAATGCTTGTGCAATGCTGCCCCCTGCTCACTAGTGGCCAATCAGCCGCTAGCAGGGGCTATCAATCATAATTGTGATGAGAGCAGGATGTGATGTCACTAATTTGGGGGCGGGGCTTAGGTCCGGTAGTCTGTGTCGTAGTTAGTTAGTACAATCAACCTGAATAGATGTATGTTTCCATGCTCTGTAATAAAATAGAGTTGTACCATCATTGCTGTGTCCTGCATGTGTCCTGCATCTCATGACATGGTGTCAGAAGTTCTGGCCTGCGCTTCTGTTCCTTATCGATGACGATGTCAAAGTTTACCCCACCTGAGCCTTTTGACTTCTCTCAGCCTGTAGCTTGGCCCACATAGCGTCAGCGTTTTCAGCGCTTCAGGATTGCTTCCAAGCTGGACAAGGAGAGTGGTGAAGTAAAAGTTAATTCTTTTTTATACTCTATGGGGAAAGATGTGGAGCCTGTGTTCAATGCTTTTACTTTCCAAGAAGGGGAAGAATTTAACTTTGATATAGTTATGGATAAACTCAGTGCCCACTTTGTGCCCAAAAGAAATGTGATTCATGAGAGAGCTTGTTTTCTCAAACGTAATCAGCGTGTGGGAGAATCTGGGGAGTCATTTGTGCGCAGCTTGTATGAACAGGCTGAATTCTGTGAGTTTGGTGTTGCTAAAGAAGAGCAAATCAGAGACAGAATAGTTATTGGAATTGCAGATGCTGAAGTCTCCCTGAAGCTGCAGTTAGAGCCTGATTTAACGTTAGACGGGGCTATTAGGATGGCCCGCCAGAGTGAACTGGTGAAAAAGCAAAGTGCTGATCTGAGGTCTGAGAGTATTGTGGATGAAGTGCAACAGTCCAGGAAAACTGCTAGTGAAAGGCACAGTGTGAGCGGTAGATCTAAAATAATGGATAGACCTAGAAGTGGATGGGCGCAGCATGCCTGATGCACACGGTGCTACCGTGCCCATGATCAGAGTGTTATATGCCCGGCCAGAGATAAAAGATGCAGAAAATGTAACAGGATGGGCCATTTTGAAGTGGTGTGTAAAACTGAATACATTAAGGAGATGCAGGTGGACAGTGACCAAGAGGGTCAGGAAGTGTCTTTTGTGGGGTCTGTTGTGGAACGGCCAAGCTCAGAGGAAGATTGGAAGGTTACTTTTACTGTAATGGGAGACAAAGTTGATTTTAAGATTGACACAGGAGCAGATATCACTGTAATGTCTTTTGCTGCATTTATGAAACTGCCTCGACAGCCCCAGCTGGCGAAGGTTACTACAAATGTCCATAGTCCCGGTGGCCGCATTGATTGTGCAGGGAAATTTCTTGTCAGCTGTAAGTATAAGCAAAGAAAATTCACCATGTGGGTGCATGTGATTCGAGGCCAGTGTGTTAGCAATTTATTTAGCAGAAAAACAGCCTGTGATTTGGGCCTCATGGCCAGAGTAAATGGGATCTCCGAAGATATGTTTGGCGAATTGTGCCTACTGAATTGCAAGCCAGTTCGTATAGCACTTAAAAGTGACGCAGTCCCATACAGTATTTATACTCCCCATAGAATTTCGTTCCCGCTCATGCCTCAAGTGGAGAAGGAGCTTATGCGCATGAAGTCTATGGGGGTTATTGAAGAGGTTGTTGAAGCAACTGACTGGTGTGCCCCCATTGTTCCGGTTGCAAAGAAAAATGGAAAGGTGCACATCTGTGTGGACCTGAAAAGGTTGAATGAGGCATTGAAGAGAGAGAGATTTGTGCTGCCGACATTAGAAGACATAGCTCCAAAGTTGGCTGGGGTGAAGTTCTTTTCTACATTAGACGCTTCTAGCGGCTTTTGGCAGATCCCCCTGGATCCAAAGTGCCGCAAACTGACTACCTTTATCACACCGGTAGGTTGGTTTTGCTTCTGCAGACTCCCCTTCGGGATATCATCTGCCCCAGAAATTTTTCAAAGGGAAATGAGTTTTCTCCTAAGTGACCACGTGGGCATGGCAGTCATCATGGACGACATTCTGGTGTATGGGTCTACAGCGGAGGAACATGATCAGCGTTTAAGTTGTGTGCTGCAGGCTATCAAAGAGTCTGGGCTTAAGTTAAATAAAGAGAAATGCCATTTTAGGAAAACTGAATTATGTTACTTTGGGCATATCATCAATGGGGATCAAGCATCAAGCCAGACCCCGAGAAAATTTGTGCTATTGAACAGATGAAAAGTCCTTCGGCCTTGTAAATTATGTGGGCAAGTTTCTTCCAGATTTATCAACAGTTCTACACCCTATCACAGAGTTGCTAAAGAAGGACGTTGCCTGGGTCTGGGAACCTTCACAAGAAAAAGCTTTTATGCAGGCCAAGTCCCTGCTGGGGTCTGCCCCGGGGCTGGAGTTCTACGACCCTTCCAAAAAGACTGTGGTTAGTGCTGATGCAAGCAGTTATGGGTTGGGGGCTGCTCTCCTGCAGTTAAATGAAAAAATAAACTACAGCCCATCGCCTACTGTTCCCGCACACTGATGGCTGCTGAGTCAAAATACGCTCAAATTGAGAGAGTGCCTGGCTGCAGTTTGGGCCTGTGAGCGCTTTCAGTGTTATCTAGTGGGTTTGGAGAAATTTAGTCTGGAGACTGACCACAAACCGCTAGTCCCTCTAATCAACTCTTATGATATCGACAAAACACCCTTAAGATGCCAGAGACTTTTAATGAGACTGCTCAGGTTCAATGTTCAGGCAGTGCATGTCCCGGGGAAACAACTGGTTGTGGCGGATACACTATCCAGGCTCCCGCTGGCTGCTGCTGAAGAATCCTCTACTGAATCTGATGTGAAAGTGGAGGAGATAAAGAAAGAGACATATTTGGGCACAGATCTGCAAGAGGTTATAAAGTACATAAAAGAAGGCTGGCCCGAGAGCCGGGCAGCCTAGATGTCTTTAAGTTCTTACCAGCCAGAGAGGTCGCAGCTCACGGAGCTGGAGGGGTTGGTGCTGTTCCAAGACTGCATCATAATTCCTGTCAGCATGAGGAAGGAGATGTTAAACAGGATTCATTATGGCCACTTAGGCATTACAAAGTGCAGAGAAAGGGCAGATACAGCTGTGTGGTGGCCTGGGATCAGCTCAGACATTGCAAATCACGTGTCTAAATGAGCCTTTTGCCGGGAACGCCGGCCTACTCAGAGAAGGGAGCCCTTGATTTCTACTCCGCTGCCTGCGGGGCCGTGGCAGAAAATAGCTGCTGATTTGTGTGAACTGCACGGGAAAAAGTTCCTTGTTGTGATCAACTACTATTCCAGGTATTTGGAAATTGCACCTCTGAATGATATCACAAGTCAAGCCATTATCATTCGTCTGAAGAGCTTGTTCGCCCGGTGGGGCATTCCTATAGAGCTGGTGAGTGATAATGGTATGCAGTTCACTTCTACAGAGTTCAGTGCTTTCAGCAGGGAATATGACTTTGTACATTCCACGTCAAGTCCACATTATCCGCAGGCCAACGGAATGGCAGAAAGGGCAGTTCAAACAACAAAATTAATTCTAAAGCAATCTGAGTCGTACCTAGCCTTCTTGTCATACAGGGCGACGCCCATTCAAGCCACCGGGTTTAGCCCGGCACAGCTGATGCTAGGACGCCAGATTCGCACCACTTTACCCTCAGTGGGTGTCTTCAAGCCACCTGGCCCTGTTCCTCGGGACGAAGTCCTTAGGAGGGATGAAGAGGCCAAAAAGGGTTATCGTTTCTTCTACGACAGGAGACATTCTGTCAGGCCCTTACATGAACTGAATGCGGGGCAAAGTGTCAGAATTAAACTGGATGATGAGAAGAAATGGAAGACGCCTGCTACGGTAATTGGACGCTCTCCAGAACCAAGGTCTTATACAGTCCTTACTGATGGAGGGACGGTTACACGCCGTAACCGAAGACATCTTCAGCCTGTACCTGAGAGCCTGGAACTGGATGCCTCAGTACCACCGCCAGTGGGATCCCCTGTTCTAAGAGAGGTGCCTTCCCCTCAGCAAGATCACAGCGGGGATATATCTTTGCCTCCAGCGGACTCTTATTCACCATCTTCTGTATCTGAGGACAGTTCATGCAAAGTTACATCAATCGGAAGAATGGTGAAACTTCTGGCCCAATATAGGGACTGACTTTAGCTAGAACAGTGTACGGAAGTATGGGTAGAATAATCCCATGGTCACTGTCGACTAGGGTAGTCTACCCCGATGTCCAAGTCAGGATGTAATTTATGTGTTTATATTTTCTGAATCTATTTGTTTATATATTGTTTGAAAAAAAAATGTTGTTGTATACTCTGTTCGTATACCTTGTTATTTGTTATATTCAAATGTATGCTTCGCCTTTGAAAAAGGGGAGAGCAGGATGTGATGTCACTAGTTTGGGGGCGGGGCTTAGGTCCGGTAGTCTGTGTTGTAGTTAGTTAGTACAATCAACCTGAATAGATGTATGTTTCCATGCTCTGTAATAAAATAGAGTTGTACCATCATTGCTGTGTCCTGCATGTGTCCTGCATCTCATGACAATAATGATCATATCGGATTGGGATGATTTCAATCCGCAACCTTTTTGCTTTAACTTTAGTTTCAGGTGAGCCTGAAATGATTGGCCTTCAAAGCAGTATTCACTGCTTGATAAATGATGCTCTTAGTGTCTATAAAGCAATGGAGCTGCCATATTGTAACTTAGGTTACATTCTCTAAATAGGTCACTAGAGTGTGAAGCCATTGGCTGTGTGGAATTCAACAGTGTTCTGCACTTCCATTTCTAACAGGAACTGAAATGCTCACAATGTCAAAATGGAATTACAGGAAAAGGGGATTTATCATTTTATTTTACCATCTCAAAGTGTTTAATGTCCCTTTTAGACTGCAGCTACTTAACTAGCATTTCATGCTTGCTCTAAGCTGCATCTGTAGCTTAATAAATGGGGCCCATAGGTCCACAAAGTAGATAACTCATATGGTTCTATATTTTTAGAAATCAGCAAACTCATTTTGACTGATAAATTCTTGCTTCTCTTAAATATTTTCTAGATCCTCCAAAACTCACAAATTGAAAGTCTAAGCACATTCAAATGCCACTACACTGCTATTACACTCATAGCTCTGCAGTCATAGCTCATAAAGAAAAGTTTAATAATCCTCAGTTTCGGTAATTTCTAACTACTGTCCTACTTATAAACACTATAGCACTCATGGCCAGTCTCTTTGGGGGATATCTATCAAGCCGTCAACTTTGTTGCATTCAACGGCACCAATACGCTAGCCTAACATTGCCTAACATCGCGGCCGCTGACCTGAATGCGATCTCCATATTTATAAAAAAAAGCCGGCAAAAAGCCATGCACCAAGTATGGGGTGATGAGCATCGGACTGTTATTAACTAGCAGTCATCGATCTCGCTGCTATTTGGATTTTTACCAACTTTATATATAACCTGTCACTAAACGCTGCCACTATACTAAAATGTTTAACCCCTATCCCGCCACTCCCGGACCCCGCCGCAACTAAATAAAAGTATTAACCCCTATCCCGCCTGTGACGAACCAAGGTTATCCAACCCTGTGCCAGTCACTTGTTTGGCACAGAAAGAGTTATCAGACCCCTTCTACTCTCACTAATATGTCCCAATCTAGCCACACCTGACAAGCTTGTGATTTAGTTCAGTGGGTGCAATGGTTATCAACACTCTCTAGTCTGTACTAGACTTAAAAGAAATGCCCCAAACTCCCCTTTAATGCCACCCACACCAAACTAACTATAATATCTAGCTCAAAAACTGCCACGACTTATGATTTATTAAAGGGAAAATCCTAAGGAAAAACACAGACTTACACATTAACTCTCTGAATACAATCTAGCAGAAAATCACCTAAATTATATAGTTCTAATATTCCAGTCTCTTTCAGTAATGTGGTTCAATTATTAGACAAAGGCCAACACTTAATACAAGAATTATTTATTATGCCAAAAATATTATGCACAATGCATTATTAATAAAAAGTTGTTAGAAATACAATTACACACAACAAACAGGTTAAAATAAAAAAAAGGAGAAAAACAGATTGAAAACTTTACCAGTCTCAAGATCTGCGCTTGGGGACTGGCATGAAGCAATGGTCCTTACTCTGTAGAACAGCTCCCCTTGTAAGAATGACAATTTTACATGTTGAAATATCAAACTTTATACAACTTTCAGGAGATCAGGTTGCTTCTCAGCCCTTTTTACAGGGGATAAGAAACCCCTTACCTTTTACGACCTTATCAGTTTCTTTGACTGAGGCACTGTTTTCTATCATGCCCTCTGCTGACAGTCTGAGCCATAAAGCTCTATCCTGTGTATACTACAAAGCATTTATGAGGCTCCTGGCACTTCAAAGAAACACAAACAAGCACAGGACACAATTCTTCTTGAAAAGCAAATAACTGTTTTTAGTTCATAAACTAAACAGAATTAACCCCTTAGCAGCTAAATCCTGAGGTATTCGTGACACCTCCCCCAATAAGAGACGCAAAAGGGGGTGGCTACAAAGCACTCCCGATGCGTATCAAAGGGAGCTTCCCCTTGTGGTGATAATGCCATTGCCAGACAAATTGCACATAGCAGTTTTGCCATCAGGATGCCCTCCATTTAAAAGTGACACACTATTCGCTCTACCCAGCTGATTTAATATATTGCAGGGACCCTCCCATGCATCCTGTAGTTTGTTCTGTCTCATGGGCATTAGTACAAGAACATTTTGCACCATCTCATACACTCCCTCTCTGGCAGTAAAATCCTGCAACTGTCTTTGTGGGAATATGGCCTCTCTGGGTTTTGCAGGTACCTCCCCCAATAAGGCTGGCATCTTATCCCTGAATAACACATCATCCCCTGTTACAGAGGTGCCTGTGAAGCCTAGGGTCTTGCTACCTATGGTGTGCTCTCTGAACATATTGTGTGCTGTCAGTTGCTGCTTAACTACCCAGGGCTCTTGCCCTCCCACTGGAGTAGAATTCTTGTACTCCTGCACTCTGTTATGGTTGGTAGGAGGTTGAATAATGGCCCCCTCTTCTCCACTGTGGGTCCTAGCTGCTGAGCCTGCTGGGGACTCTGATGCTGCACACCTATTAGTGTTAAGAGGATAAGAGAGTCCTCAGAGGGTGCGCTGATGCTGTCCAATCGATTGTAGTTAGATGAGACTTCTAAAAAATGGCCGCACTCCCAAAGAAAATCCTGATGGATCTCGAGCTGTATAGGATAGAAGAAGAGAGAGGCGCCACAGCACATAAAACAGTATCGTACGTCCAGGTAAATGTATCCCCTACGTTAACAGGTCACCCGTAAAGCCAAATACTTACAAACAGAGTGGCACCAGAGTCGTGCCTCAAAGCGCGAGTCGGGACTGTTCAGAGTCACCCGACAGACACACCCCAGACAGTAAACGTCACTCTGTATCCACCAGTCAGATGTCGGTAATCGGCAAGCCTCCACAGGTTCCGTGTGGCTACGATCAGTGCAGCTACCACCACTGTAGAGGATGCCGCTGCTTGAGCTGTAGCAACCGGGGGGCGTCTCTCCTTGTGTCAGGAACTACTGGCTGTTGAGAAGGTGCAGGTGGCGCAAGATCGTGCTGTGCTCACGCTGAGTTAGCTGCATGGGAAGTAATGTTGGCTGCACCAGATGCTAAATCCAAAACAGGATCCGCTTGAGCCGTATCCTTATAAATGAGAATCAGCATAAAACACTGTGCACGACTCTGGTATCTGCTGAATGGCACTGTGGGGCTGTGTAAATACACTTCTCTGTCCTCCTCCCCCCTGTGTCTGCAGTCTGTGTCAGTCTCTGTCCCCTAATCTGTGCAGTCTGCTTATAGGTCACAGCTGAGGTTACTGGGGTCTCTGTTACCCACAATCTTTCACCCTCACAGTGGGGGTCCCTCAAAGAGTATCCTGTACCCTCCTCCCTCACACACTCTGAAATCTGTGGCTCTGCTGCTTCTATCATTGAGTGGGCTACCTTTTCCCCCTGCTCTCTCTCACAGTCAGTCTGCAACTTTGCATACCCACACAGAATTTGGGATCCTTCTGACACTGGTGCAGACAAGCACACATCTTCCTTCTGCCATTTATCCCATATATCCGGTCTTCCCACAGGGGACTAAATTGGTCCTGGCACAGACTGGCACACATCATCCAGCGGCCCAGCCACCCAGTCATTCTCTCCCCCATCAATCTCACCTCCTTCTATAGAATCCACTGATTCAATCACAGACAGACACTCACCACTCATCTGCCTCCTCTCACAGACAGTTTCTCCCTGTACAGTTAAACTCGGTTCAGGCACAGACAGACCCACACAGTCTATCTGCCTTTCTCCCCCATCAGTCTCACACTGTACAGTTAACTTTAATTCCGCAGATACTGCTGGTTTAATTTCAGGAAGACACACACCATCTATCCGTCCTTCTCCTTAGTCAGTCTCTCCTCTTACAGATTCACATCTCAGCACAGACACCCCCAGTTCAGTCACAGCACTTTGCACACATGCACTCTGTCCTCCCTCCTGGCTATAATGTCTCTGAGCATTTTGACACACAGCCCTTCTCACATAAGGGTCTGCAACTAATGTCACTAGGTCACATGTAGCATTGTCAGGCACATAAAGAGATAACAATCTACCCAGATCAGTACCCAGTAAAACATCATTAAGAATATTTTCAGATACCCTCACATTTCTTAAACCTCTCCCTGCTCCCCAATCAAGATATACTCATGCCATAGGCACTGCAAGTTTCATTCCCCCAATCTTTTTAACTGCTACAGTCCTGCCAGGAATAATGTCCTTAGAGCGCACTAGCCCTGGACGTACAAGAGTCACTGCTGCGTCTGTGTCCCGAAGCCGAAGTGTTACCTTAGTTCCGACGAGCGCAGGTTGTAAGTTTTACTGGTTGCTTTCCTCTGGAAGTGTAACAAACAAAACAGATGCTGGTACTTCTGAGGGATTACCCCGTCCAGCTGATTGCTCCAAGTTAATCTTCTCTGGGCAAGTGGAGCTGATGTAGCCAACTTTGTTGCAAACAAAACACCTGTGGGTATCCCCTGCCCAGATGCAGCACTCGCCCCTCCTTTCCCAGAGGGAACAGACACATGAAACAAAGGCACAGCAGGTTTTGTGAAGGGGGGTTGTGCAGCACCTCCTTTCTAGGTGGATCCCCCCTTAGCAAAGGATTTTCTCCCATTCCCTGGTGACCTGTTGGCTGTGTAAGATTCAGCCAGCTCACCAGCTTCCAATGCTGTTATGGGTTTACGGTCCAAAACTCATTCTTGAACTTCTGCTGGGCACAGCTGCATAAATCATGATCAAATCTTCCATAGTGGCAACCTTTAGCCCTCTGACACACTGCTTAAAGGCTGTCATCAAGTTCCCAACAGCTGCAGTATAGCTCTTTGACGTACCTTTCTGCAGAGAATGGAATTTCTTCCTGTACACCTCAGGAGTAAGATTATACCTCCTCTGCAGTGCAGCTTTAATGGAATCATAATCCTGATCAAACTCTGGGGGTAGTTCAGCAAAAGCCTCCACTGCAGGACCTTTCAGACCAGGGGTAAGGTACTTGGCCCACTGCTCCCTTGGCAGCTGGAACTGTCTGCAAACTTTCTCGAAGCTACACAGGAATACATCCACATCGCCATCTTTCTCAAAAGTGGGAAACTTCTCTGCACGCACTCTGGGAGCAGGTGGGTCTCTAGGTTCACTAACAACAGGTGAGACCATCCATCTCTCCAACCGTACAAGCTGTAGCTGATACTCTCTCTCAGCCTGTCTCTCCGCTGCTTCCACAGCCGCCTGTCTCTCACCCACAGCAGCCTGTCTCTCATAAAATTTTGTAATCAGTTCCATGTGCAAACTTGCATCCACTGAGCCCATATGTTTCAGAACAGTTTGCAAATAACAGTCCAATGAATCCCCAGATCCTGATGAATTGCTGCCCCCAGCTGCAGACATCTCTCCTGAGATTTCAACTGGGGTGGCTTGGTTATTATCATATTCAATAACGAGTTGTATTAGTCCATCTTTGTTCTTTCCACGGGTTGGAATATCACGCTCCTGGCATAACAGTGCCAGCGTCTCTTTAGTCTGCTGCTCGTACGTCTCCATAGCAAAAATAAAATAGAAAAGAAAAACAGAGAATAGGGAAGGGGACTGTTTGCAATGTGTGACTATATAATGCACTGAGTTTTAGCCTTTAACCAGCAAACAGGTTAAAATAATAAAGAAGAAAAACAGATTGAATACATTACTAGTCTCAAGATCTGCGCCTGGGGACTGGCATGAAGCAATGGTCCTTACTCTGTAGAACAGCTCCCCTTGTAAGAATGACAATTTTACATGTTGAAACATCAAACTTTATACAACTTTCAGTAGATCAGGTTGCTTCTCAGCCCTTTTTGCAGGGGCTACGAAACCCCTTACCTTTTACGACCTTAACGGTTTCTGTGACTGAGGCACTGTTTTCTACCATGCCCTCTGCTGACAGTCTGAGCCATAAAGCTCTATCCTGTGTATAATACAAAGCATTTATGAGGCTCCTGGCACTTCAAAGAAACACCAAACAAGCACAGTTCACAAACTAAACAGAATTAACCCCTTAGCAGCTAAATCCTGAGGTATTCGTGACACCGCTCCGGGACCCCACCGCAACTAAATAAAAGTATCAACCCCTATCCCGCCGCTCCCGGACCCCGCCGCAACTAAATAAAAGTATTAACCCCTATCCTGCCCCTCCTGGACCCCACCACAACTAAATAAAAGTATTAACCCCTATTCCACCGCTCCCAGACCCCACCAATACTAAATAAAAGTATAAATCCCTAAACCCCTGGCCTCTTACATTACTACCACTAACTAAACCTATTAACCCCTAAACAGCCAGCCCCCCATATCGCCATAAACTAAATTAATCTATTAACCCCTAAACCTAACAACCCGCTAACTTTACATTAAAATTACAACATCCCTATCTTATAATAAATTAAAACTTACCTTTAGAATTAAATTAAACTATTAATTAACCTACCCTTACTATTATACTAAAATTACATTAAACTACCAATTAAATTAACTATATTACATATTAAAAAAACCTAACTCTACTCAAATTATTTAAATCTACAATTAAAAATTACTAAATTACAAAAAAAAAAAAAATGCTGTTACAAAAAATAAAAAACACTAAATTACGGAAAAAACCCCACAGTATCAAAAATAAAAATGAAATACACCTAATCTAATAGCCCTATCAAAATAAAAAAGCCCCCCCCCCCCAAATAAAAAAACCCTAGCCTACCATAAACTACCAATAGCCATTAAAAGGGCCTTATTGCGGAGCATTGCCCCAAATAAATAAGCTCTTTTACCTGTAAAGAAAAATACAAACACCCCCCAACAGTAAAGCCCACCACCCACACAACCAACCCCCCAAATAAAAACCCTATATAAAAAACATAAGCTCCCCATTGCCCTGAAAAGGTAATTTGTATGGGTATTGCTCTTAAAAGGGCATTTAGCTCTTACATGCCCAGACCCTACTCTAAAAATAAAACCCACCCAAAAAACCCTTAAATAAACCTAACACTAACCCCCGACGATCCACTTACAGTTCTTGAAGTTCCGCTTGAGGATCCATCCAGCCGGCAAGAAGTATATTTAGTATAATAGTTAGGGTAGGTTAATTAATAGTTTAATATAGTTTAATTTATTTCTAAAGGTAAATTTTAATTTATTATAAGATAGGCATGTTGTAATTTTAATGTAAAGTTAGTGGGCTGTTAGGTTTAGGCGTTACTCGCTTAATTTAGTTTATGGCAATATGGGGGGCTGGCGGTTTAGGGATTAATAGGTTTAGTTAGTGGTAGTGATGTGGAAGGCCAGGGGTTTAGAGGTTAATACCTTTATTTAGATGCGGTGGGGTCCGGGAGTGGAGGAATAGGGGTTAACACTTGTATTTAGTTGCGGTGGGGTCCGGGAGCGGCGAAATAGCGGTTAATACTTTTATTTAGTTGCGGCCGGGTCCAAGAGCAGCAGAATATGGGTTAATACATTTATTTAGTTGTGGCAATGTCGGGGCAGCCGATTAGGGGTGTTTAGACTCGGAGCTTATGTTAGGGTGTTAGGTGTAAACTTTACTGGTTTTCTACCATATAAATCAATGGGATATCTGGCAGCATCGAACAAACGCTTTCGCTGCTTTCAGACTCCCATTGATTCCTATGGCATCCACAGCCTCCAGGGTGGAGGATTGAAAACCAGGTATGCTGGGCCGGAATAGCCGTGAGTGTACCGGTTAACTATTTGATAACTTTTAAAAAGTGTCAAATAGTGCTGAATGTGTATTCAGAACATCTGTAAAGATGTAAGCATCGATCTGTGTCAGATTGAGATCGGCGGATCATATGTTACGTCACAAATTTCAACTTTTGCCGGTCTGTAGGCTTTGATAACTAGGTCGAATCAAGCTCGCCACAATTACACTGCGGAATTCCAGCATATTTGCAGGTGACGGCTTGATAAATTTCCCCCTTTGAGAGGTCATTTAGCTCAGTTTGCAGAAACTTTAGTTTTAATGTTTATAATGAAGAAAGCACTGTTAGATAAATGTCTAATATTAATTGAAGCTGATGACACAAATTTAGCTAGGTTTGCCTCTAAAGATCTTCGGTGAGCTGGTCGTACATGCTTGTGCAATGGGGAGAGCCAGCTGAGAAAAAGTCTAACACCTGCAAAAAAGCAGTGTAAAACTCCCTAACGTAGCCCCATTGATTCCTAGGGGAAATAAAATTTATGTCTACACCTAACACCCTAACATGAACCCCGAGTCTAAACACCCCTAATCTTACACTTATTAACCCCTAATCTGCCGTTCCCGACATCACCGACATCTACATTATATTTATTAACCCCTAATCTACCGCTCCGGACACCGCCGCCACCTACATTACACTTATAAACCCCTAATCTGCTGCTCCCAATATCGCCACCACCTACATTATATTTATTAACCCCAAATCTGCCGCCCCTAATGTCACCGACACCTACCTACACTTATTAACCCCTAATCTGCCGCCCCCAACGTCGCCGCCACTATACTAAATGTATTAACCCCTAAACCTAAGTCTAACCCTAACAACCCCTAACTTAAATATAATTTAAATAAATCTAAATAAAATTACTATAATTAACTACATTATTCTTATTTAAAACTAAATACTCACCGACATCTACATTATATTTATTAACCCCTAATCTACCGCTCCGGACACCGCCGCCACCTACATTACACTTATAAACCCCTAATCTGCTGCTCCCAATATCGCCACCACCTACATTATATTTATTAACCCCTAATCTGCCGCCCCCAATGTCACCGACACCTACCTACACTTATTAACCCTTAATCTGCCGCCCCCAACGTCGCCGCCACTATACTAAATGTATTAACCCCTAAACCTAAGTCTAACCCTAACAACCCCTAACTTAAATATAATTTAAATAAATCTAAATAAAATTACTATAATTAACTACATTATTCTTATTTAAAACTAAATACTTACCAATAAAATAAACCCTAAGCTAGCTACAATATAACTAATAGTTACATTGTAGCTATCTTAGGGTTTATTTTTATTTTACAGGCAAGTTTGTATTTATTTTAACTAGGTAGAATAGTTATTAAATAGTTAT
This sequence comes from Bombina bombina, assembly GCF_027579735.1. Classification (NCBI taxonomy): domain Eukaryota; kingdom Metazoa; phylum Chordata; class Amphibia; order Anura; family Bombinatoridae; genus Bombina; species Bombina bombina. The sequence goes on from NC_069499.1 coordinate 503,831,931, forward strand.
TAACTATTTAATAACTACCTAGCTAAAATAAATACAAAAGTACCTGTAAAATAAAACCTAACCTAAGTTACAATAACACCTAACACTACACTATAATTAAATAAATGTACTACATTAAATACAATTATCTAAATTAAATTAAATTAGCTAAAGTACAAAAAAAACACTGAATTACAGAAAATAATAAACAAATTACAGATATTTAAAATAATTACAACTAATCTAATAGCCCTATAAAAATAAAAACCCTAGCCTAAACTAAACTACCAATAGCCCTTAAAAGGGCCTTTTGCGAGGCATTGCCCCAAAGTAATAAGCTCTTTTATGTGTAAAAAAAAATACTAACAACCCCCCCAACAGTAAAACCCACTACACACACAAACAACCCCCCAAATAAAATACTATCTAAAAAAACCTAAGCTCTCCATAGCCCTGAAAAGGGCATTTGGATGGGCATTGCCCTTAAAAGGGCAGTTAGCTCTTTTGTAGGCCCAAACCCTAACCTAAAAATAAAACCCACCCAATACACCCTTAAAAAAACCTAACACTAACCCCTTGAAGATTGACTTACAGTTCTGAAGACCGGACATCCATCCTCAAGGAAGCGGCAGAAGTGTTCATCCAACCGGGCCGAAGTCCTCAACGAAGCCAGGAGAAGTCTTCATCCAAGCCGGGCGAATGGTTCCTCCAGACGGGCAGAAGTCATCCAAGATGGCGTCCCTTAGATTCCGATTGGCTGACAGAATTCTATCAGCCAATCGGAATTAAGGTAGAAAAAATCCTATTGGCTGATGCAATCAGCCAATAGGATTCAAGTTCAATCCTATTGGCTGATCCAATCAGCCAATAGGATTGAGCTTGCATTCTATTGGCTGATTGGAACAATACCAGCCAATCGGAGTCAAAGGGACGCCATCTTGGATGACGTCACTTAAAGGTACCTTCATTCGTCTTTAGTCTTCGGATGAAGAGGATGCTCCGCGTCGGATGTCTTGAAGATGGATCTGCTCTGCATCGGATGGATGAAGATGGAAGACGCCGTCTGGATGAAGACTTCTGCCCGTCTGGAGGACCACTTTGCCCGGCTTGGATGAAGACTTCTGCCGCTTCCTTGAGGATGGATATCCGGTCTTCAGAACTGTAAGTCGATCTTCAGGAGGTTAGAGTTAGGTTTTTAAGGGTGTATCGGGTGGGTTTTATTTTTAGGTTAAGGTTTGGGTTTGGGCCTGCAAAAGAGCTAACTGCCCTTTTAAGGGCAATGCCCATCCAAATGCCCTTTTCAGGGCAATGGGGAGCTTAGGTTTTTTTAGATAGCATTTTATTTGGGGGGTTGTTTGTGTGGGTGGTGGGTTTTACTGTTGGGGGGGTTGTTTGTATTTTTTTTACAGATAAAAGAGCTGATTACTTTGGGGCAATGCCCCGCAAAAGTCCCTTTTAAGGGCTATTGGTAGTTTAGTTTAGGCTAGGGTTTTTTTTTATTTTGGGGGGGCTTTTTTATTTTGATAGGGCTATTAGATTAGGTGTAATTAGTTTAAATATTTGTAATTTGTTTATTATTTTCTGTAATTTAGTGGGGGGGGGGGGTTAGTGCTTTAGCTAATTTCATTTAATTTAGGTAATTGTATTTAATTTAGTAAATTTATTTAATTATAGTGTAGTGTTAGGTGTTATTGTAACTTAGGTTAGGTTTTATTTTACAGGTACTTTTGTATTTATTTTAGCTAGGTAGTTATTAAATAGTTAATAACTATTTAATAACTATTCTACCTAGTTAAAATAAATACAAACTTGCCTGTAAAATAAAAATAAACCCTAAGCTAGATACAATGTAACTATTAGTTATATTGTAGCTAGCTTAGGGTTTATTTTATAGGTAAGTATTTAGTTTTAAATAGGAATAATTTAGGTAATGATAGGAATTTTTATTTAGATTTATTGTAATTATATTTAAGTTAGGGGGTGTTAGGGTTAGGGTTAGACTTAGGTTTAGGGGTTAATAAATTTAGTATAGTGGCGGCGACGTTGGGGGCGGCAGATTAGGGGTTAATAAGTGTAGGTAGGTGGCGGCGATGTTAGGGATGGCAGATTAGGGGTTAATAATATTTAACTAATGTTTGCGAGGCGGGAGTGCGGCGGTTTAGGGGTTAATATATTATAGTGGCGGTGACGTTGGGGACGGCAGATTAGGGCTTAATAAGTGTAGGTAGGTTGCGGCAACATTGGGGCGGCAGATAGGGATTAATAAATATAATGTAGGTGGCGGCGATGTTGGGGGCAGCAGATTAGGGGTTCATAAATATAATGTATGTAGCGGCGGTGTCCGGAGCAGCAGATTAGGGGTTAAAAATTTAATTTTAGTGTTTGCGATGCAGGGGGGTCTCAGTTTAGGGGTTAACAGGTAGTTTATGGGTGTTAGTGTGGGTGTTTAGCACTTTAGTTATGAGTTTTATGTTACGGCGTTGTACCATAAAACTCTTAACTACTGACTTTTAACTGCGTTAGGACTCTTGACAGGGTAGGGTGTACCGCTCACTTTTTGGCCTCCCAGGACAGACTCGTAATACCGGCGCTATGGAAGTCCCATAGAAAAAAGACTTTACGAAGTTTACGCAAGTCGTTTTGCGGTAAGGCCAAAGAAGTGTGCGGTACACTTATACCTGCAAGACTCGTAATAGCAACAGGTGTAAAAAAAGCAGCGTTAGGACCTCTTAACGCTGCTTTTTTACCTCAACGTTCAACTCATAATCTAGCCGTATTTTTGCCATAATCTCCTAGGTAAAAATTAAGTTTAATTTGTATCCAACGGAGCATCACATCCAATAAAAATGTACTTCATTCTCAGAACTCCATATTAGAGACGTTTCAATCAACAGATCTTAAAAGGATATGATTCTGATAAAGCATGTGATTTTTAAACAATTTTCCAATTTACTTCTATCATCTAATTTGTTTTGTTGCCTTGGTATCCCTTGTTGAACAGGATACTTAGGTAGGCTTAGTTGCTGCTGCTTGGTGGCTGCACATATATAACTCATGTTTTTGGCTTAATGTATAACTTCAACCAAACACACTGAGATACAAACAAGGGTGACACAGGCCCTTTGTCATTTCCCTAGGCAGATACAAAGCACAGAAATATATAATCTAAAAATTAAAAACCAGTCTGGACCTGATCAAATACCAGCAATGCTGTTGAAGCTCAGTGCGCCGGCAATTGCTAAACCTGTCACAACCCTAATTATCGAATCCTTGGTATCTGGATACATACCCAAACTTTGGAAGACTGCAAGAGTAGTGCCTATCCATAAAAGTGGTGAGTTATCCTTGGTTACTAACTATCGCCCAATATCATTGCTCCCAGTATTGTCAAAAATCTTAGAAAAATGCGTCCATACGCAACTATGTGATTATTACCAATAATCTAACTATCTGACCCCTGATCAATCAGGTTTTCACCCGAATCACTCCACTACAACTGCCCTCCTAAAAGTTTTCAACAACATCTAAACTGGCATGGAACAAGGAGACCTAACTGGAGCAATTTTCCTTGATTTTGCATAGGCCTTTGACACAGTAGACCATGACATACTACTGTTCAAACTAAAAAACTCAGGTATTGGTGATCGTCCGCTAACCTGGTTTCGAGCATATGTAAGTTGTAACGGATCGATCACAATATGTCTCCATTTCTGACAGCGACTCCCTCCCTCTCCCAGTTACATGTGGTGTTCCCCAACGTTCCATTCTCGCCCCCCTACTATTCACATTATTCATAAATGATCTGCCAAATGTCTGCAAATCCTCAACTGTACACATGTATGCAGACGACACGGTAATCTATGCAAGCAAATACGATCTGCCGCAGCTTGAGGCAGTGCTCCAAGACCAGTTTACAGAGGTAGAAAAATGGATCTCAAAAAACCCCCTCTTCCTAAACACTGACAAAACTGTCACAATGATCTTTGGAACGGGACCTAAATTACACAAAATACAAAATTCCCATCTACGCATCAAAACAAAATCAAATGGCACACTGACGGCAGTCCACTCTTTCAAATACTTGGGTATGTTGTTAGACCCCAATCTACCTTTTGGCCTCCACATAGAAAAACTTGCATCTAAACTCTATCCAAAACTAGGTTCCCTGTACAGAAACAAATCCTGCCTCAGCCCTACAGTAAAGGAAAACATTGTACAGCAAATGCTGATGCCAATCATGGATTATGGGAATGTAGTATATGCACCTGCACTGCAAACTCACCTTAATAAACCTAATACATTGTATAACTCGTTCTGCCGTTTTGTGCTACAATGTAACTACAGGACCCACCATTGTGACATGCTAAAAGAACTACACTGGTAGTCGCTGGAATCCAGACGCACCCTCCATCTTTCCAGACTTGTGTTTAAGAGCTTTTCTGGGAAGCTCCCAACCTACCTGAGAAGGATGCTCTCCCCGGCTTTTCCCACCTTCTTTAACCTCCGATCCAGTACCAGCACATTATTTAGCTTGCCTCAATACAAAAAGAAAGCAGCTCGATCCTCCTTTTCCTACAGAGCACTACAATTATGGAACGACCTCCAGCACACTTTCAAACCTTCCCCAAGCCTAATATCCTTTGAGAGATCCCTCTCTACATATCTCAAAATAAAATGCACCTGTCATGGTTAGTTATATATTTCCTACCTGTTCTATGTTAAATTTTGCATATATTATGTATTAATATTGTTTTTTGTATTTTATTGTACCCTATTGTATCAATGCAATGTTTTGTAATCCCAGGACATACTTGAAAACAAGAGAAATCTCAATGTATCCTTCCTGGTAAAAATATTTTATAAATAAAATAATAAATAAAATAAATAAATGGACTGCACTCTCAAACTGAGCTGGGTACACATCCTTTGACCATGCAAAACTCACAGCCCTGGGTGCTCACCTGCAATCACAGACAGCTTCACAGCATTCAGTGACCATGGCCAGGTGTGTGTGCAAAGCCCACAGGAAAGATTACAAAATAAAATTATTAACACATTACAAAGAAAGTCTGACACTCACTAACAAGCACACAGCTAGATAAAAACAAATAGAATAGTTAGTACAGCACTCAGCCAAATGGTCATAGGCCAAGGACCACATAAAGGTATTTTCCTCCCTGGGTCTACACACACACACACACACACACACATATATATGAATGAAGAAAGATGCAACAAAAAAAGCTGAAGAAGCATTTATGTGAAACAGGTATCAGGGGTTTCAATTTGCTTCCCAGTATTTGTTTCATGATGCTAAACGATATAACAACCTAGTAATCTAGGACAAATTATTGGTTGATAATTTTGGGATATATTATATAGTGAAAAACTGATTTGCAAGCACTGTTTTGCTGTAAATAGACAATAATAAAAGTAAATACAGATACTGCTATTGAAGGAGCTTAGCAGATAGCAGCATTGGACCATTTCCAGCTCCAGTGTTCAGACCAATAAGTGTACGCTGTGACATCTAGCAATGGGAGTATTTATATTCAAACTATTTCTTGGTAACAAAGGGACTATTGTTATGAGTAAATAGGTCTGGTTGGGGCAGGAACATAATCTGTAACCCCATTTACTTGCGTTTAAGCACTTGATTGTTGATAACATACAAGCTTACAGCTGATCTTATTTAATTATAGTTGCAAACGGTATTGTAAGTGTTCACTTACTTTATATCTGTATATATGTTGGGAAATGGCACTGATAGACTTGCTCGACCGAGGGTTGCCACAAACTTTCAATTTGTAAAAACAGCATTATCTGCAAAGCTCAATAAAGTGAAGCGCAATAAAACGAGGTATGTCTTTACCTGGATTTCTCTCACACATCAAATCTGTCCTTGAGTTTCAGTTCATGAAATTCAGTTACTTCCTTGATTTTGACCTAGATGTAAGTAAGTAAACCCCTTTATCTTCTTTTTGCAAAGAGGAACATATTTTCAGGGGTGAGGATTTGACCTTCTGTTGCCCTCTGCAAACTGGCTTTTCTTGTTTCCTGCTTAGTTGTTCCTCCAACCCAGTCACATTCATTTTTGCCATGGGACATTGCAAAGATGCTTCATTTGGATTCTATACCAAAGTCCGTCTCGTGGTTGAAAAGACTGGTGAAATTCTTCTTGTTTTTTATATTGGTTTGCAGATCCATCTTTCCTGTCTCAGGAAGGATCCTCTCTATCTTTACTAGTGTTCTGCTCAGTTTCACTAATCATTCTGAGACCTTGAATTTCTTGCTGATTTTGTTCTGGGACCATAAAGTTGGTAACAGACTGAGAATTATAACATTGTATTCTTTGTTTGCTATGGAACACTTTTCTTTAAAAGCCTCAATTAATCGTTCACATTCTTCTGTTGATAGAGTTTGGGAACTGTTATACTCCGCTGGAATCAAACGATTCTTTTTACAGTTTTAGAAATCCTTCATATTTTAGCTCTAAAAGCACTTTGTCTTTTATCTGCATTTATCTTCTTCATTTTTAATACAGGGGATACTCATGCAGGCCCATTTATCAAAGGGCTTGCGGACCTGATCCGACACTGCGGATCAGGTCCGCAAGACCTCGCTAAATGCGGAGAGCAATATGCTCTCCGCATTTAACATTGCACCAGCAGCTCACAAGAGCTGCTGGTGCAACGCCGCCCCCTGCTGACTCACGGCCAATCGGCCGCCAGCAGGGAGCTGTCAATCAACTCGATCGTATTCGATCGGGTTGATGTCCGGCGATTCCTGTCCGCCTGTTCAGAGCAGGCGGACAGGGTTATGGAGCAGCGGTCTTTAGACCGCTGCTTCATAACTTGTGTTTCTGGCGAGTCTGAAGACTCGCCAGAAACACGGCCCTTCAAGCTCCGTACGGAGCTTGATAAATGGGCCTGCAAGAGCAGCACAAGCTTCTGAAGAGAATATTCAGGTAAATACTTATTTCTCTCTCTGCTCCATACATGTTTCTTTTTCAATCACAATCAATATTTTTGTAGCAGGTGGCACATAGCGAACTACCAGGGACAAGTTTTAGAGAACAAATCTTTTCCTTTGATATGTGCTCTAATCAAATTTATTATTGTCCTTTTGTAATAGGTTTGTTGTGATATTCCAAGGAATCTAAACAACTAGTACTAAATAGATGATGATATTTCAAAAGAAATTTATTTTACACGTACTTATAAACTGATGTAACATCACATTCTATCCTAGAACACAGTAACTCCTTTCCATCTAAGCTGACAACACCATAGCTTTGTTTATGACTCTTTATATTTGTAAAACACCTAAGAGAAGACTGTATTTTTATATTTGAATTTAATCTATTCACACATCACTTGAAACTAACACACTTTAGCTCCTAGCATCTAACTCACAAGAATTCATCCAACACACTGACAAGCTATGTCCATACACTTGCATGTTTGGGCATGCTCAGACATACAGAGACAAGACTTCCTGTTATGTTTGTGCCTGCATCAACATGATAGATCATGCTTCATGGTTGCCAATATCAAATGTAGTAACATTTTAGAACTGAATAAGAAGCATAAGCTATTCTATGTAAACCATAAACATAATTAATTTAAAATACTGTTCATTTTCATTATGTCTTGTGCTTATATTACATCTTGTCATTTCTCAAAGCTCATGAATAAAGTAGGCTTTTATATAGATTTCTACTTGCCCTAGCTCTAGTGGAATCTCAAACTCAAATTAGTTAAAGCTACTATAAAGGACTTATAGCTCATCCCCCACCAGTGATAATTAATCTGAATGTGAGGGTAAATTTTGAAAAATTGCACTCTCTCACCCCCCATAAAAAAATTAAATAACCTGAAATGTTCTGCATGCACACTTTACTTCTAGGTACCCCCTATGGTACCTCCTAAAACAAATAGGACTGAGACTCAAACCCTTCCCATTATAAATTGATCCTAAGAAGTCAATTTATTAATGTGCGAGCGGACATGATATGATGTAGCTAATCATGTCTGCTGCAAATCGATAAATGCCGACAGCATACGCTGTCGGCATTTATCATTGCATCAGCAGTTTTTGTGAAGTGCTGGTGCAATGCCGCCCCCTGCAGATTCACGGGCAATTGGCCGCTAGCAAGGGGTGTCAATCAACCCGATCGTATTTGATTGGGTTGATTTCTGTCCGCCGCCTCAGAGCATACGGACAGGTTATGGAGCAGCCGTCTTTAGATTGCTGCTTCAAAACTTCTGTTTCCGGCAAGCTTGAAAGCTCGCCGGAAACACAGGGCATCAAGCTCCGTATGGAGCTTGATAAATTGACCCCTAAAAGTGGAACTTTCAGCAATTTTTAACATTACTAAGTCTAAGAATGAAGAATGTGCAAAATGTTTATGTAAGTAAACGTACTGTGTAATACGATCTAGAGATATTTTTTTGTTCCAAGTAGCTAGGATCACCCTTAGCTGAGACATTGAGGTTTTTGTAAACATCTGTAGAACAGCAGAGAGGTGTCAATGAACCCGATCGTATTCGATCGGGTTGAATTGCAGAGGTTCCTGTCCGCCTCATCAGAGCAGGTGGACCGGGTTATGGAGTAGCAGTCTTTAGACCGCTGCTCCATAACTTGTGTTTCTGGCGAGTCTGAAGACTCGCCAGAAACACGGGCCTTCAAGCTCCATACGGAGCTTGATAAATGGGCCTCCATGTGTCTATGTAAAGATTACACAGTTTTTATATAAGTTGAAATAAAATATTTAGGTTTTAACTTTCCTTCTCGGGATGCTCTATTGATAAGACAAATGGATTAACGATGGATGCTGTGATTTGTCTCGATCAAGTGTTTGGCAAGAATATAATTTAGTTATTATCATTTTGAGATCACTAAATTTAAATATTGTGATACTTATCATGGGCATTTAGCAAATCTGGCATTGAATAATTTTGTAGCAGATGGATCAGGATGCTGCTTTAAATTATCAAGGGAGTGATAAGGAGAAAGGGAAATCTTTAGTAGAATTATTGGAATCTAGGATATTAATAGTACTAGTGATAGTAACAGCCACAGATGACCCTCATGCAATGCAACTTAGAAAGCGATATTCCAACACTTTACCCTCTAAGAAACTTTGCAGTGCCTAGTCTGATAAAGCCAGGACCATGATAACCCAATTATCTAACAATTCCATTGCATTTAGCCCACATAAACAGCTCCTATGCCTGGTATGGGAGCAAATTAATAGTATTCCAGTCAGTGAGTCTTTGCCAAATCATTTTTGGTCTTTACAAGTTGCACACCCTGGACTTGTTGAACACTAATTTTTGAGAGGCATTTCATGGTTGTTATTGTACATACTCACGTGTAAATAAAAAATATTGTTTGTTTATTTAATTTAAGTGAACTTCCTATTAAACAAAGTTTTTAAAAAAAAAGTACACAAAGGGCTAGATTACAAGTGGAGCGCTAAATTATTGCGCTCTGACAAACAGACAAATATGCCCATTTGCGGGAGAGCAATAATTCACCGGCGATTACAAGATTAGATCTCTGTTTACTTTTCTAAAAGTGCCCCAAATGCCCTACAATATTTTTTAATAAAAATAACTGCTCTAGGCAGTTTTGGGGCTTCAAAGTTGTTTGGATTGGGGTGTAATAAAAAGAAAACGCCACTGAAAAGTACCTTTACATTGCGGTCTATGGGAACCGTGTTTTCCCATAGACACCAATGTAAATATATGTATATATAAATATATATTTATGTATTAATATGTGTATATACACTTATTAACACATAAATTTATATGTATATAATCTTATACATATATATTAAAAAATGCTGCCCATCAATGCGCTACTTACCCCCTTTGCTGCGTGAGGTTCTGATGCATCAGAACAAGGCTCCCATAGGAGCCAGTGGAAGCTCGCTCTTGTGAGTGCAATGCTTCCTAGAAATGCGAACTAGCGCTCGCGTTCACATTGTGATTAACTTAACATTATCGTGCGCTGGTATTACAAAGTGGAGCTCTAATATTGTTTGCATGCATTAAGTGCTCCACTTGTAATCTGTCCCAAAGTAAATATGGTCATCAAGGGCGCAATCCGATATACAGCGTAGTTTTCGGCACAAGTGAGGGAACCCACGCCACCTGTAATTTCACCTCGCACATCGTGGTATCCAATATATGGCGCCGTCAGATGCTAAAGTGGCGTAAGTAGGACAAACTGGCGTTGTTCCTAAAATTGCGCAAATACACATTTTAGTCGTCGCAAGTACTTACGCCAGTATTTTGTCCACGTAAAGTCTCAATAAAGTGTAGTTTTATGCAAATTGGGCTAACACTCATAAAAATTACCCGCAACTCCATCTAAAAATGCGCAACGTAATTACGCTATTCAAAAGTCATATATAAACCCATGCCCAGCCGCCATTTTCTTCAGTGTGTTTGGATGGTTCGTTGAGCTACAGCACACTACAGTGAGTTTAGGATTAGTAAGAGTAGTGAGAGAGGCGCAGCATAATAGTTAGTTAAGTCGGATTTTTGTTTGGGTAAGCTTGTACATTTACTTATACTTATTTTTACATATTGCACACATATTGCATACATACATATACAAAATACACAACACTTTTTTTTTCTAACACCTCACACAATTTATTTAAATTTTACAGTGTGATAGGCTGAGTGTTTGGTTGTGATTGTGTGTGATTGAACTGGGAGTGAGTGTGAGTGTGTGTAGTGTGAGGATGTCAGGGAGAGGTAGGGGGGAGGGGAGGAGGGGAGCGGAGTTGCAGAGAGAGGAGTATTGTAGCGGACAGGAGGAGCAGCGGGGTCCCCGTCAGGGAGTAAGTGGAGTGGGGAGAGGGAGAGTTAGAAGGGATGATGGGAGGGGAGATGCCCAGAGACCAGGCACACTTAGAAGAGGGACAGAGGGTGCACATGGGGACAGAAGGGGGGAGGAGGGAGAGGATAGGGAGGAACCCACACCAGGGACATCTCAGGGAGCAAGCCAGATGGCCACAGAGGATGAGCGCATGAGATGCCCAAACTTCTCATTCGATGAGAATCTTGCGCTAGTCCAGGCCATCATGGACAACCACAGTGCCCTCTTTGGCCAGGAGAAGGGCAAAAGCGTTGCCCGAAGGCATAAGACAGCATGGTTGGCGGTAGAGGATGCTGTAAACAGGGTGGCCCCGCAGAGGAGGACTGTCGAGGGACTTAAAAAAAGGTGGAACGATTGTAAGAGGCGGGTGAAAGAGAAGATGGGGCAGGAAGCCATGCACCAGAGGAGAACAGGTGGTGGTCCACCCCTGGAAACTGAATACAACACCTGGCAGGAGATGATACGCAGGTCCCTGAGTATCACAGCAGTCCGTGGACTTCCAGGGGCTCGTGACTCAGGAGCTGCAACGACAGCACCTCATGCTGGTGAGTAACATCCCACACACCAGTATTATATGTATTTGAGATATAACATCCTTTAATGTCACACATTCATGTACACAATGAGGAGCATGGTATTTGGCCTACTAACACAAACATCTACAATTATATTTGACATTAATGCTACTTAACACAATGCAATTCGTGATATGAGGTGGAATAGTGCAATACTAATATGTCTCAGAGTAACACAGGCCACAAGCCACATGTTGAGTTTTCAATAAATGAACACTATAGCCATCACAATACTTTTAGCTCCGAAAGCAGGTTCTGTGCCTACATCAGGCTAAAGTAAATTGTGTGACCATAGTGTCACTTAAAGAACACATTTTCTCCATCACTGACATGTACACATAACTATTGTATGAAACACATACCTGTATACTGTGCAGATTAAAATCCCTCATATCACAAATCACAATGTGCACATGCATGTTATAGAGTTTGACATGAGAATGAGTATTGTCCCTAGCATGTATCAATGTACATTGTATGCCCACATGGACATATATATGACCGTACTAATCCCTATCATCATTTGACTCCTCCACAGAACCTCCTGTCACCAGGCTGCAAACAGGCATGCCGCCACCTCCACCACCACCACCAGTCACAGGCATGCAGCCACCTCCACCACCAGTCACAGCCATGCAGCCACCTCCACCACCAGTCTTCAGGCAGCAACATGGACAGTATGCTCCCAGGCATGAGCAGGGTTGGATTGCCTCCATTGAGGACACAGAATTGATGCCACCACCTTTGGCATATGACCCCTGGCAAGATATCTGGCCTGAGGAATATACTTTTGCCTTTGAGGGTGAGCCAAGTCAGCCACAAAGGGTCCATGTCTTTACCCCCCCAACACAATATCAGGCCAGTCATGGCTTTTATCACACAGGGGATGTCGCAAGAAATGCAAACTGGACAGGCTGAGTGGTCACACACTAGTCGTCAATGGGACTACCAATCCAGCCTGAGAGCTCTACCATCCTCTTCTCTTGGGAGAGCTCCACCATCCGCTTCCCTTGGGAGAGCTCCACCATCCTCAGATGAGCATATATCTGAAGTTGCCCCTGAAGCACCAGCAGCTGAAGTTGTCCCTGAAGCACCAGCAGCTGAAGCTGTCCCTGAAGCACCAGCAGCTGAAGTTGTCCATGATGCACCAGCAGCTGAAGTTGTCCATGATGCACCAGCAGCTGAAGTTGTCCATGATGCACCAGCAGATAGAGCTGAACCTGCACCTAGAATCACTGCTGCTCAAGAGCCTGTAGATCCATTGTATTCTCCCCTGGGCGCGGAATACATTTCACTCTAGAGGAGGCTCATAACAAGCTGCGAGAGCAGACAAAAAGGCCAACACAGGTTTCACAGGAGCCAACAGAGGTTATTCCAGCGTACCATAGAGCTGCAGAGGGACATGGCAGCATCATTAAATGCAATTGTACAAAACTGTCGCAGATGATGAGAGTTATTTCTGATATGCAGATGCAGATTGACAACAGATCGCGGGAACAAAACCAACTCTTGGGTGTGTTGGTTGAGCTCTTCACACACCAGCAGGATACTGCCTCCAGCCTATCATCTGTGGCCAGCACTCCAGCAGAATCATCTGAATCTTCCCAAACAAGGAGAACCAGGAAATCCACTCCAGTCACCTCAGCCCCCTCATCCGAGAAGCCTAAAAAAAAAAAATATTCTTAAAGTTCACCATAAATCTTGTCCTCTGTTATTTACCATATAATTGTCATCCACATCCATGTGAGGGGTGTTTTAGTACACTAATATTGTTTAAACATATAATAAGGCCTGTGTGGAAATGGCCCAAAAAAGGTAATATCATCATGTTTATGACATATTCATGTTCTATAAACCACATCACATAGTTGTGTATGAAGGGTACATATAGTAATATTCACTTATAAGATGCAAATCAAGGTTTCTCACATCCAATGGATATTGACACATGGGCAGGGATAGGCACACGGCAAGGCTGTGGCGGACATTTTCTAAGGTAAAGACCTTTAGTGAAGGTCACCTTGCCTATCCCTGCACATGGGTATATATATCTAAATAATAATGTTTTTACAGAAGGTGTGAACATAAGGTATAAACATCCATTTTCATTCTTCTTAATGATAGTCAATAAATCATAGTGACCTAAACATGAATTAAACAAATTAGATATTTTCAGTAATTAGGGTGGTTAAGGGAAGAGGGTGGGATGTAGTAGTTTCACTTACATGCAGTGGAAATCCGCAGTATGTAATTCTATGACCAGCTGCAGCAGGGGCATCAGCAGGGGCAGCACCATGACCAGGGACCTCAGCAGCAACTATAGAATCAGCATGTATAGACGGAACAACAGGGGCTTGTAGGGCTTCCAGCACCCCTTGTGCCCCATGATGCACCCCTTGTGCCCCATGATGCACCCCTTGTTCCCCATGATGCACCCCTTGTGCCCCATGATGCTGCCTCTCTATGGAAAGCAGGAATGAGGATGTGCATTGGCAGGTTTTTAAGGCTTCCTGTTGTGAGGTTGTGCTGTTTGTGATTGGTTTGACACACTTGCAAGGGCAGGAATAATAAATGCTTTGAAGAGGTTTAGCTATTTGTGATCAAGCTGCTGATATGTATGTTGTTGAGCATGCATTTGTTAGGCCTTCAGAGAGTTATGTTGGTTTATAAGTCAGTGCAAGGGTTGCTGCGCCTGCAATTTGTGGCGAGATGAGAATGGATTAGATTTTCTGAATTCTGCACGCGTAAGTCCTTACGCTGTATATTGGATACCAAACTGGGCGTGTTTTGTATGTCAGTCTATGGGTAAAAAAAATACGGGCGAAGGCAGAAATATACGCGCGTAAGTTGTATGCTACACAGTATATGTGATACCCAACCAGCGCAAAATTTGGCGTCGCAGGCTTTTGCGGACGACGCTGCATATCGGATCGGGCCCCTAAATGTTTAAATGCAATTGCTATCAAATATTTGGAGGCTTAAACATGTTAATTATAAAATTAATGAAAAGCATATACCTCTATTCATTTTTCATATAATTAATATTACTACAGGTAGCCCTCAGTTTACGCCGGGGTTAGGTTCCAGAAGGAATGGTTGTAAATCGAAACCGCTGTAAATTGAAACCCAGTTTATAATGTAAGTCAATGGGAAGTGAGGGAGATATGTTCCAGGCCCCTCTCAAAATTGTCATAAGTAACACCTAATATATTATTTTTAAAGCTTTGAAATGAAGACTTTAAATGCTAAACAGCATTATAAACCATATAAAATAATCACACAACACAGAATATATAATTAAACTAAGTTAAATGAACAAAAACATTTGCTAAACAGCATTATAAACCTAATACAATAATCACACAACACAGACTTCACTTGCATTTTTCTGCAAACAGTTCTTTCTATGCATTCCAATCTGGACTGATTTATAGACAGGAAGATCTTGTTCCTTTGAAATCTGCTCGATAGCTCAGGTCTGGTTAAACTGATTAATTTCAGCTTGCTTGGCTTTGCTGCAACACAAGCGGACAGCTCCACCTACTGGCTATTTTAATAAATGCACTGCTTCTCAATGCTTTTCAATAGCAGTCACATGACTGGAAAAAAAGGTTGTTATTCTGAAACGGTGTAAATTGAACTGTTGTAAAACAAGGGCTACCTGTATTTAAGTAAAGAAACTGTACTCAGATATATTGGGAAGTCATTATTAGTAAAGAATAAATTATCTGTCATTTTTTACTTTCTTTTAAACACATACATTTTCTTTCATAAAGATCTCTGAAAATCCTTTTGATAACTTACAGAAAAATCATGATGTATCTTAGAATGTATTATTTGTTTTTCATCTGTTTAGCTTCTTAGAACACCCCCCTCCAATATAAAACACCAGATTTTGGGTGTATTTTCAAAAGTTTTGTATCCTGTTTTGCTTTATTTTTCAGTTCGCTAAATTTACTCATAATTTATTTATACTACTTAAATAAAAGGCCTTTTCTATTGAGTTTGATTAAATAATTTCCAGAACAAATGGCACTTTTTATTTCAAGTTTTCTTCTACCTGTCCAGAGCTAATTGTAATGTTATATTTCATGCATCTGAGGACCATGTGCTTCAGTAACCTTAACACAGTTGCTGATTTTGATACTTAGTCATTTTCAGAATGCACTGTAGTAGTATTGTTGGTGCAAAACACAACTATCTAATTTCGAGCAAGATTACAAGTGGATCGGTAATTACCGCTACCACACACATGCTAACTCCGCTCAACTTTTGCTCTTTGCGTGCGTCAGGTAGCACGCATATTACAAGTTGAAAGCAAATCTTTTTCACTCGTGTGCTAACCCGAGGCATGCAAAGAGCAGAAGTTACAATATCCTGACCGTGTTAACGTACTCTCCTATTGGCTTCAATTGAAAGAGAAAAGTGGAAAAAAACCTAACACCCATACTCGCACGCTAACCTGAATCGCCATAAACCCCCTACTCTAATAACCCCTAAACCACATAGCCAACTGCAAAGTCCCCAATACACTATTAACCCCATAAACTACCATACACCCATCACAAAGTAACCCACTACACTATTAACCCCTAAACCGTCACACACCCCATTGCAAAGTAGCATACTACACTATTAATCCCTAAACCTCCACACCCCTATCGCAAAGTAACCCACTTCACAATTAACATCTAAACTTCCGCACCCGATCGCAAAGTAACCCACTACAAAATTAACCCCTAAACAGCCACACCACCCATCACAAAGTAACCCACTAACATCTAAACCCCCTAACTTAACACCACCTAAGTTACCCCAAAACAGACTAACGTTACCTGAAAAAAAAAATAACAGTATCTTAAAAAAAAAAACTTACCTACTTTAAAACTAACAAACCTAACATTACTAAAAAAAACAAACACATTACTAAAAAAAAAAAATACCATTACAAAAAAACAACAAATAACCAATAAAAACCATCCACCCCAAAATAAAAAAAACCTATACTAACACTAAACTACAGAAATATGCCTTTTGTAGGGCATTGCCCTAAAGTATCAGCTCTTTTACTGAAAAAAGGTCCACAATCCTCTAACCCCCCACATCACTAGAAAAAGTCTAAAAAAACTAAATTGACTTGAAAATTACCTCTTAAAAACTTACCCCAAAAGATTGTACTCACCATGTGGCGGCACTCTATCTTCATCCCGGTGGTGGTCCATCTTTATCCTGGCGGCGGTCCATCTTCTTATCTTTATCATGGGAGCGATTTTTACCCATCTTTTTATCTTCAAACTGGCGGTGATCTTCTTATCTTCATCCGTGGCAGTCATCATCCATCTTCTTATCTTCTGTTCACAATGTCCTCTCCATGTGGTAACCAACCGCACACTGAATTTTGAATATAGGTAACCCCTTTATATAGTGGTACCCTTGCATTCCTATTGGCCTATACAGCCAATAAAATGAAAGCTGGCATAAAAATAAGAAGATGGCCCCGGGATGAAGATAAGAAGATGGAGCAACACCGAGATGAAGATGGAGTGCAACTGCCCGGATTAATCTTTGGTGATTACCATCTATTAGGTTTAGTGTTAGTTTTTTTGTGGTGTTTTTTTTTTAGATTAGGGGTTTTTGTTTTTCTGGGCAGCACAAGAGCTAAATGCTCTTCTAAAGGGCAAAGCCCAGCCAAATGGGCAATTTTTAGAGTAGTTTTATTAGCTAGATTTTTTTTTTTGGGGTGGTGGTTAATTATAGAGGTTTGTAGACTATTGTTTTCAGAAAAGGAGCTGACACTTATAAGGGCAATGCACTAAAAAATGCAATTTTAAGGGCTATTTCTGTAGTTTAGTGTTAGTATAGGTTTTTATTTTGTAGTGTTTTGCTTTTTACGTGGGGTTTTAGAATAGGCATAACTTTTTTTTGGTAATTTCTTTGTTGTTTTTTGTAATGGTAGTTTTTTTTATTTTTTTGCAATGATAGTTTTTTTATATTTTTTTTAATGATAGATAGGATAGGTATTATTGTTTTAGTAATGTTAGGTTGTTTTTTGTAATCTTTTTTTTCAGGTGTTATTTTTATTTTATTTTTTACAGTTAATCTTAGTATGTTTTAGGATAATTTAGTGGGTGTTAGGTGTTAGTGGGTTTCTTTGTGATGGGGTGTGGCAGTTTAGGGATTAAAAGTGTTGGAGGTTACTTTGGGGGTTGTGGTGGTAAAATGTAGTTGTTAATTCAGTTAGGGACACTCCTGCTATACAGGGATCCTGTTTAGTCTAACCATGTCAGAAAGTAGCTTTTCCCTTTAGTTGTGACCTACAACCTTCATTTTTTAGGATTCTCTCTATGAGTATGATCTTAAATGCAAACTTTAGGGAACTGAGAAAGAACTGAGTTTTTAATGTGACTGTATTCATTTCAGCCATGCTATCCAGATAGAGTTGCAATCTATTCTGATGGGAGTCATCAAACCCTGTTCAATCTGTTATGCCAAAAAATGTCAATTTGGTGGGTGGATAGTTAGCATCTTGTCACTGTGGCAAGTAAAGAGAAAGCAGTGTCAGCTCTAGGGGGGAACAAACTGTGAAAATGCACCCCAAAAATCTATTTTGCACCCCATTTGCCTGAGAATATAAAAATGTAAAATAATACTCCTCCCTATACCTGTTTTTTGTGCAAGATACGGCCTAGAACTGCCTATCGTACACCTGACCACCTAACCACTACCTTAGGTTGTCTATCTCAGCCATGGAACACCAGTGACCCCCTTTACTTCAACTGACCATTCCCAAAGAATATGCATGACTCTGCCCACATGTTTGCACCCTTATAATAGGGATTCTGTAACCACCATTGGGGATCAAGCCAGTATGTCAGTGGTTGGTTAGTGATCTGAAGGGTCTGGTACGCATATTGGGAAGATTTCAATAATTGATGATTCTTTACTTGTGTGCTGGTAGGTGTTTGGTAGCATGGACAAACACAGAGCTGGGATTTCTGGGGGCATTGTATAAATAGAACTGATAAAGTTTACATGGTAAGTCTTATAAATGCCAGATGTAAAGGAAGTCATCAGTAGGTAAATTCAAGCTCCTATCAATGGTTATATACAGCTGGCAAATGCACAGTAATTATGTTTAAAGTAGAAGGGGCAGAAGGGAGAAGGTTATGGACTTATTCTGGGTGGGACCAGAGCTTTTTTATTTATCTGTTTAGCTTTGCAGCAAATCCCTGATTGAATTATTGGTACATTTTTGAGAGCCATTGCTGCTTGTTACTGCTAATGGATGAGTACTGTAAGTGAACATAAGTTAACGCTTATGCCTGCTTCTTCCTGCTGTACTAACACAGCAATGACGAAACCGGCTTCTTCCTATCACGGCATGGCCTCACCAGATGAACGCTCCTGGGGGGGGGGGGGGAACCATGATTGGAGAGAGACGGTTTTGTCATTGCTGACAAAGTACAGAGGAGCTGCAGGCATGGGATCGGCGATCTGGTGTTTCAGGAGAAGAAGATAAGTATTTGTGAAATCTGATGCAATGTAAACTTTCATGAATGAAAGTGCCCCTGTTTTTAATAGTTTTTTGTAAAAAACGGGCACTTTGTCATGAAAGTTGACATTCACTTTAATCAGTAGAAGAGCTCATTTTTATCTGTTTCAGCAAAGGAGATAAGATTAACGTGGTCAACATGACCCTGAAATACAAAAATAAATAAATAATAAAATGACTGTTTTGAATGCATTTAATATTTATTTTGCATGCATTTATTTCTGCAATGCAATGTGTCAATATACACTAGTCATGTATACATTTAGACAATAACAATTTAAATTTAAAATAGCAATACTAACAGTATTTAAAATGTCATCATGATCATGTAGACAAATCAGGCAGCAATTGTTTTTAATATCTGTACTACTGCACTTAGGGTTATAATTAGTATCTTATTCACCATGATAGCATTTTCTTTATTTCTATATTTAATCTTTATTTTCAACTTTGATTTGAATCTTAAAATACCGTCTGGGTGACAACCAGGCCCGGACTGGCCATCTGGCATATCGGAAAAATGCCCGGTGGGCCGCCAAGTCCTTAGCCCCACCTGCCTATTCTAGAGATAGCCGGTATTTTCTTTATTTAGAAAGGAAGGGGTTATCATCTTCCCAGCATAACACACAGATTACTTCCTCCTGTTCAGCCTGCTCTGATCTCCTCCCCTCCCCCTCGGTGATCATGTAATCTGCCTGTCCTGCCTTACTAGAGGAGCACACTTCACTGCATGAAAATGCCTGCTATAAGGTAGGATTGCATTACATTGTCAACAAGCTGTGTAGGATTTATTATTTAAAAAAAATCATAAAGAGTTGTGAAAAATGGGTCTGGGGAGTTTTGTTAGAACACATTAACCCTTTCAATCTACTAATTAAGCAGCTACTAGAATTAAAAAGATCCATATAAAACTTTTTAATCCCCCTCCCAAAGCTTCTATCTCAAAGTTTCCTATGTATGTGTGTATAAGTGTGTTTGGATGTTTATTCTAGGTTTATGTGTCTGTGTGGTATTTATGAGTCCCTATAAATGTTTGAATTCCTGTATAGTTGTTCATATGGTTGTGAATGCTTGTGTGTATTCATATAGAGGTCTGAGGGATCCTGTGTCTGTGTGCACATATGAATGTAAATTTGTGTGGCTACTTGTATTGTGTGTCTGTATATGTATGTGGGAATGTGGGTGAATGTGTGTGTACATGTAGTGCCTGTATATATGTGCAAATGTGTGTGTCTTCATGTGTGTGCAAGTATACATGTGCAAATGTGGATGTCTGTATGTGCATTTGGTTTCTGGTTAGCTCATATGGTTGTGTGATATGAGGGTTAAATGCCAGCGACCATACGACCATGGATCTGATGTTTCAGACATAATACAAGGATGTAATCAGGACCATAGTTCTCATCTGCTGGGTTTATTTGGTGAAGTTTTAAAACAATTCTCTGTTCCAACCTTATTATTTGTGTGTATGCTAGTGTGGATGTCTATTGTACAAGTGTGTTTCTAGTGGAAGTGTAGGCTGTATAGTGTGGCATGTGTGTGTATGGTTTGTATGCTTTATAGTTTGGTGAGTCTGTGAAGTATATTTAGTGTATGTGTATGCTATGCATATAAAATTTTTCTCTTTTTCTCTCTGGATTTCCATATTCAGCCAAGACATGATGTGTACTTTTGTGCTGGACAGCCAGTATAAGTTAAAAAGATAGAAAGGTCAAAACTGAAA
Organism: Bombina bombina; assembly: GCF_027579735.1. Classification (NCBI taxonomy): domain Eukaryota; kingdom Metazoa; phylum Chordata; class Amphibia; order Anura; family Bombinatoridae; genus Bombina; species Bombina bombina. The sequence goes on from NC_069499.1 coordinate 503,852,659, forward strand.
TGTGCATGGATACATTTCAATTTTTAATAGAAGCATTTTTGCAATAGTATTCTGTTAGCAAAAATACTTCTACCAAAAGTCATTACAGTTTTTCAGCAGCTTACGCACGTATGTAGTGAGGGCCTGTGTCTTGACTGGCAGCTTGTTATTTATATGTATCATCAGTATATTATACTTGTGTTTTTGGTGTATGGTCAAAAAACATGGGGGGGGGTTGGGCTGCTCTGCCTTAAAATGCCCAGGCCTATTTTTGGTGCCAGTCCGGCCTTGGAGACAACCCTACAGTGCACAGGCAGCACTGAAGCCCAGATCAGTGGAAGATACCATGAATACCACTGGAGCATGGAAAAAATAAGGTTCTGTCACATGACACCAGTGGTTAGCTCCATCATGTGACAGGGCCTTCTTGCTAACTTGTCAGGTCCTTGGCTCTGCCTGTTTGGTATTATCAATAGTTAAAGGGTCATGAAACCTGATTTTTTTTCTTTCATGATTCAGATAGATGATTCAGCATCTCTAATTGCAACATGTTTTTCTAATTCAAATATTGACATGGCATTGTTGACATTTCTTTTGGAAGGATAGACTAGTTTTATTCAGAATCTCTCTCTCCCATTCAATTGACTGACATCCCCTTTACTATTGCTTTAAATTGCCATTACTTTGTTAATGGATTGAATGCAGTGCCTTCTCATGCTGGTTTCTAGTCTAGAACTTTGTCAAATTCATATATAGGGTATCTGATAGGTTCACTTCATGTTACTGCCAGGAACTAACAAGGATTGTGGGAAATTAGTTTTTTTCTCTAATTGCTTTTGAACTGATCGGAACAGCCAATAGAATGCGAGCTCAATCTGATTGGCTGATTGGATCAGCCAATCGGATTGAACTATATTCTGATTGGCTGATTCCATCAGCCAATCCGAAAATTCCTACCTTAATTCCGATTGGCTGATAGAATCCTATCAGCCAATCGGAATTCGAGGGACGCCATCTTGGATGACGTCCCTTAAAGGAACCGTCATTCGTCGTCTAGTCGTCGGAAGAAGAGGATGGATCCGCGCTGGAGGTCTTCAAGATGGAGCCGGTCGTCATCGGATGGAAGAAGATAGAAGATGCCGCTTGGAGAAGATGTTTGCCGGTCCGGATGTCCTCTTCTTGCCGGATAGGAGGAAGACTTTGGACCCTCTTCTGGACTTCTTCAGTGGATGTCTAGCCCCCGCTTGGGTTGGATGAAGATCTTGGAGCCAGGACGGATCGGTGAACCTGGCATGGTGAAGACAAGGTAGGAAGATCATCAGGGGGGTAGTGTTAGGTTTATTTAAGGGGGGTTTGGGTTAGATTAGGGGTATGTGGGTGGTGGGTTGTAATGTTGGGGGGGGGGGGTATTGTATGTTTTTTTTTACAGGCAAAAGAGCTGAAATTCTTGGGGCATGCCCCGCAAAGGGCCCTGTTCAGGGCTGGTAAGGTAAAAGAGCTTGTAATATTTGTATTTTAGAATAGGGTAGGGAATTTTTTATTTTGGGGGGCTTTGTTATTTTATTAGGGGGCTTAGAGTAGGTGTAATTAGTTTAAAATTGTTGTAATATTTTTCTTATGTTTGTAAATATTTTATTATTTTCTGTAACTTAGTTCTTTTTTATTTTTTGTACTTTAGATAGTTTATTTAATTGTATTTATTTGTAGCAATTGTGTTTAATTAATTTATTGATAGTGTAGTGTTAGGTTAATTGTAGGTAATTGTAGGTAGTTTATTTAATTATTTTATTGATAGGGTAGTGTTAGGTTTAATTATATCTTAGGTTAGGATTTATTTTACAGGTAAATTTGTTATTATTTTAACTAGGTAACTATTAAATAGTTCTTAACTATTTAATAGCTATTGTACCTGGTTAAAATAATTACAAAGTTGCCTGTAAAATAAATATTAATCCTAAAATAGCTATAATTATAATTTATATTGTAGCTATATTAGGATGTATTTTACAGGTAAGTATTTAGCTTTAAATAGGAATCATTTATTTAATAAGAGTTAATTTATTTCGTTAGATAAAAATTATATTTAACTTAGGGGGGTGTTAGTGTTAGGGTTAGACTTAGCTTTAGGGGTTAATACATTTATTAGAATAGCGGTGAGCTCCGGTCGGCAGATTAGGGGTTAATAATTGAAGGTAGGTGTCGGCGATGTTAGGGAGGGCAGATTAGGGGTTAATACTATTTATGATAGGGTTAGTGAGGCGGATTAGGGGTTAATAACTTTATTATAGTAGCGCTCAGGTCCGCTCGGCAGATTAGGGGTTAATAAGTGTAGGTAGGTGTCGGTGACGTTGTGGGGGGCAGATTAGGGGTTAATAAATATAACATAGGGGTCGGCGATGTTAGGGCAGCAGATTAGGGGTACATAGGGATAACGTAGGTGGCGGCGGTTTACGGAGCGGCAGATTAGGGGTTAATAATAATATGCAGGGGTCAGCGATAGCGGGGGCGGCAGATTAGGGGTTAATAAGTGTAAGGTTAGGGGTGTTTAGACTCGGGGTACATGTTAGAGTGTTAGGTGCAGACGTAGGAAGTGTTTCCCCATAGGAAACAATGGGGCTGCGTTAAGAGCTGAACGCTGCTTTTTTGCAGGTGTTAGGTTTTTTTTCAGCTCAAACAGCCCCATTGTTTCCTATGGGAGAATCGTGCACGAGCACGTTTTTGAGGCTGGCCGCGTCCGTAAGCAACTCTGGTATCGAGAGTTGCATTTGCGGTAAATATGCTCTACGCTCCTTTTTTGGAGCCTAACGCAGCATTTGTTTGAACTCTCGATACCAGAGTTAAATTTATGGTGCGGCCAGAAAAAAACCCGCGGAGCGTTAACAGCCCTTTTACCGCCGAACTCCAAATCTAGGCCTTAGTGTTTTATTTTGAAAAAAAATACTGTTATCATTAGGAGGTTTGTTCAATAAAATTTGAATTGTGCTCTTAATTGTTGATAACATGAGAATTATGCTGACTGTTGTTTACATCAATTATTTAGGTAAATGAGAAATATATCACTGGCATAATAATTTGGAACATGGTATATTTAATAACTATTCTACCTAGTTAAAATAAATACAAACTTGCCTGTAAAATAAAAATAAACCGTAAGCTAGATACAATGTAACTATTAGTTATATTGCAGCTAGCTTAGGGTTTATTTTATAGATAAGTATTTAGTTTTAAATAGGAATAATTTATTTAATTGTAGTAATTTTATTTAGATTATTTTAAATTATATTTAAATTAGGGGGGGTTAGGGTTAGGGTTAGATTTATATTTATGGGTTAATAACTTTATTATAGTGGCGGTGACGTTGGCGGCGGCAGATTAGGGGTTAATAAATGTAGTTAGGTGGCGGCGACATTGGGGGTGGCAGAGTAGGGGTTAATAAATAAAAAGTAGGTGTTGGCGATGTTGGGGGCAGCAGATTAGGGGTTCATAGGGATAATGTAGGTGTCAGCGGTGTCCGGAGCGGTAGATTAGGGGTTAATAATATGCAGGTGTCGATGATGTTGGGGGTGGCAGATTAGGGGTTAATAAGTGTAAGATTAGGGGTGTTTAGACTCGGGGTTCATGTTAGGGTGTTAGGTGTAGAAATAACTTTTATTTCCCCATAGGAATCAATGGGGCTGCGTTAGAAGCTGAACGCTGCTTTTTTGCAGGTGTTAGGTTTTTTTCAGCCGATTCTGCCACATTGATTCCTATGGGGAAATCGTGTACAAGCACGTTTTGCCAGCTCACCGCTACCGTAAGCAAAGCTGGTATTGAGGTGAGATGTGGAGCGAAATTTCGCTCTATGCTCACCTTTTTTGCAGCTAACGCCGGGTTTAAAAAAACCTGTAATACCAGCGTTACTTTAGGTGGGCGGTGAGAAAAAACTGCTCGTTAGCAACGCCCCCTGTTAACGCAAAACTCGTAATCTCAGTGTTTGTTTGCAAAGAAAAAAAAAGCATAGACCCCACACAGTAAAGAAGTAGCTATGTAGATTGGCAGTGCATTAAAGTGAGTCATAATAAAAGTATAGAGTCCTGCCTTCTTGGCATATTATACTTCCTGTATTAGTTGTTCTTTAAAGCTCAGCTGAGCAATGTAGTTTTTTATATGTTGAATAAATGAGTCCTTTTCCCCCAAGATATTCCTAGGCAGTTATCTACTTCACCTTACATGCCTCCCAACAAATCCTATATTTCTTCTGGTACTGGGAGGTAAGGGAGAGTTGTAGGAGGAGCTACAGTCTTGGGGTGGAGTTTAGGAACAGTGGATGGTGTTGGGTCTGCCATACACAGGATTAAGTCAGTTGTGATTGTAGGTGAGTTGGTCCAATTCCTGGTTTTATTCTTGAAATGTGGACATTTGCTCTGATGGGGAAGCTGCAAGAGGGACCACAGGGTAATGCTCCCTAACAGTGTGGGCAACCAGTCATTAAAGAGACATAACAGTCAAATGTAATGTAAGTAAAATGTGAGTGAGTGAATTTACATTTTGAATATAAACAATTTTAAAAATTCTGGAGTGAACAAGAAATGTTTCTAGTAAACATTATGACTGCTTCAGTAACATGCAAAAAAGCTCTACCTTGGCCCGCACTCTTAAGCCCACATATATAATTTTCACAATTGATCAGACACTTTACTCCTTTGCTGCAAGTAACATACAAATCAATAGTTTAACCTCCTTTACCTCTTCAGAAGCCAGCAATACACATAAACATAAGTGAATTAATCCCATTGAGTGCCCCTCAATCCTATTGGCTGATTGAATGCGAGCATAATCCTATTGGCTGATTGGATCAGCCAATAGGATTGAACTTCAATCCTATTGGCTGATTGCATCAGCCAATAAGATTTTTTCTACCTTAATTCCGATTGGCTGATATAATTCTATCAGCCAATCGGAATCTAAGGGTGTCAGGATTCCTCAGCTTCACCTATTAGTTACTGTTCTATACCTTTAATTCTGTAACATTATTCTCTAACAGATACCTACTAAAGAGAGTTTGCCAAAACCTCATCTAAACTCAAGCTACGATTTCTCTCACACTCCATAGCAGAATTACTTTGAGTCATTTGTTTGACATCTTTCCGGATTACTTAGTCTAACAATTAAGCTCCAAGTTTTCACTACTGGAAGTAATTTACCTACAACCACAGCTCTAACTATTACCTTCCTGGTAATCTGCTTCAATTCCTTGCACTGAAGCATTTGTTCCTACCAGCCACCAGCTCCGGACTTCAACACATGCCCCCTCTCTGACGTCACCCTTCTCTGGTATACCGACTCAGAAGAAACAGCGGAGGTAGGAAGCTTCGGTTCACTCAGCACATTGAGCCACATAATCGGAAGATCGGCTCACAGCTGATCACATTCACAGGTGCCGGACATCGGCTGCACCCTGGGAGATGTTAACAAGAGCACCGGAATAGCTGGGAAGTAAGGCTGAGCTGTATTAGTGTTAAGAGGTGACTTTATCTTGGGAGGTCTGCTCCGGACTGCTCACCTTCTCTCAATAGTGTCTATTTGGTTCAGTTATTAACTACACCAGGGACTGACACTTTCCTAGCTTCTGTGCTTATTTAAAGTCACAGTACACTTCACTAAATTAGTTTATATTAAACTAAAATTCACATCTGTTCAGATTTCACTTAAACATAGTGAAATTCTTATACTTTGTGATACAAAATTCACTTTTACTGTGAGTAAAGAGGCAGTTGAGATCCACATTCATCAAATTAGAAGATGAATATTACAAAGGGACGCCATCTTGGATGACATCACTTAAAGGAACCTTCATTCGTTGGGTAGTCGTCGGATGAAGAGGATGCTCCGCGTCAGATGTCTTGAAGATGGACCTGCTCCGCGTCAGATGGATGAAGATAGAAGATGCCGTCTAAATGAAGACGTCTGCCCTTCTGGAGGACCACTTCGCCCGGCTGGGATGAAGACTTCTCCCGGCTTCATTGAGGACTTTGGCCCGGTTGGATGAAGATTTCTGCCGCTTCCTTGAAGATGGATGTCCGGTCTTCAGAACTGTAAGTGGATCTTCAGGGGGTTAGTGTTTTTTTAAGGGTGCATTGGGTGGGTTTTATTTTTAGGTTAGGGTTTGGGCCTGCAAAAGAGCTAACTGCCCTTTTAAGGGCAATGCCCATCCAAATACCCTTTTCAGGGCAATGGGGAGTTTAGGATTTTTTAGATAGTATTTTATTTGGGGGGTTGTTTGTGTGGGTGGTGGGTTTTACTGTTGGGGGGTTGTTTGTATTTTTTTTTACAGGTAAAAGAGCTGATTACTTTGGGGCAATGCCCCGCAAAAGGCCCTTTTAATGGCTTTTGGTAGTTTAGTTTAGGCTAGGGGTTATTTTTATTTTGGGGCAGGCTTTTTTATTTTGATAGGGATATTAGATTAGGTGTAATTAGTTCAAATATCTGTAATTTGTTTATTATTTTCTGTAATTTAGTGTTTGTTTGTTTTTTGTACTTTAGCTAATTTAATTTAGGTAATAGTATTTAATTTAGTTAATTTATTTAATTATAGTGTAGTGTTAGGTGTTATTGTAACTTAGGTTAGGTTTTATTTTACAGGTACTTTTGTATTTATTTTAGCTAGGTAGTTATTAAATAGTTAATAACTATTTAATAAATATTTTACCTAGTGAAAATAAATACAAACTTGCCTGTAAAATAAAAATAAACCCTAAGATAGCTACAATGTAACTACAGGGAGTGCAGAATTATTAGGCAAGTTGTATTTTTGAGGATTAATTTTATTATTGAACAACAACCATGTTCTCAATGAACCCAAAAAACTCATTAATATCAAAGCTAAATAGTTTTGGAAGTAGTTTTTAGTTTGTTTTTAGTTATAGCTATTTTAGGGGGATATCTGTGTGTGCAGGTGACTATTACTGTGCATAATTATTAGGCAACTTAACAAAAAACAAATATATACCCATTTCAATTATTTATTTTTACCAGTGAAATCAATATAACATCTCAACATTCACAAATATACATTTCTGACATTCAAAAACAAAACAAAAACAAATCAGTGACCAATATAGCCACCTTTCTTTGCAAGGACACTCAAAAGCCTGCCATCCATGGATTCTGTCAGTGTTTTGATCTGTTCAACATTGCGTGCAGCAGCAACCACAGCCTGCTAGACACTGTTCAGAGAGGTGTACTGTTTTCCCTCCTTGTAAATCTCACATTTGATGATGGACCACAGGTTCTCAATGGGGTTCAGATCAGGTGAACAAGGAGGCCATGTCATTAGATTTTCTTCTTTTATACCCTTTCTTGCCAGCCACGCTGTGGAGTACCTGGACGCGTGTGATGGAGCATTGTCCTGCATGAAAATCATGTTTTTCTTGAAGGATGCAGACTTCTTCCTGTACCACTGCTTGAAGAAGGTGTCTTCCAGAAACTGGCAGTAGGACTGGAAGTTGAGCTTGACTCCATCCTCAACCCGAAAAGGCCCCACAAGCTCATCTTTGATGATACCAGCACAAACCAGTACTCCACCTCCACCTTGCTGGCGTCTGAGTCGGACTGGAGCTCTCTGCCCTTTACCAATCCAGCCACGGGCCTATCCATCTGGCCCATCAAGACTCACTCTCATTTCATCAGTCCATAAAACCTTAGAAAAATCAGTCTTGAGATATTTCTTGGCCCAGTCTTGACGTTTCAGCTTGTGTGTCTTGTTCAGTGGTGGTCGTCTTTCAGCCTTTCTTACCTTGGCCATGTCTCTGAGTATTGCACACCTTGTGCTTTTGGGCACTCCAGTGATGTTGCAGCTCTGAAATATGGCCAAACTGGTGGCAAGTGGCATCTTGGCAGCTGCACGCTTGACTTTTCTCAGTTCATGGGCAGTTATTTTGCGCCTTGGTTTTTCCACACGCTTCTTGCGACCCTGTTGACTATTTTGAATGAAACGCTTGATTGTTCGATCATCACGCTTCAGAAGCTTTGCAATTTTAAGAGTGCTGCATCCCTCTGCAAGATATCTCACTATTTTTGACTTTTCTGAGCCTGTCAAGTCCTTCTTTTGACCCATTTTGCCAAAGGAAAGGAAGTTGCCTAATAATTATGCACACCTGATATAGGGTGTTGATGTCATTAGACCACACCCCTTCTCATTACAGAGATGCACATCACCTAATATGCTTAATTGGTAGTAGGCTTTCGAGCCTATACAGCTTGGAGTAAGACAACATGCATAAAGCGGATGATGTGGTCAAAATACTCATTTGCCTAATAATTCTGCACTCCCTGTATTAATTATATTGTAGCTAGCTTAGGGTTTATTTTATAGGTAAGTATTTAGTTTTAAATAGGAATAATTTAGTTAATGATAGGAATTTTTATTTAGATTTATTGTAATTATATTTATGTTAGGGGGTGTTAGGGTTAGACTTAGGTTTAGGGGTTAATAAATTTAGTATAGTGGTGGCGACGTTGCGGATGGCAGATAGGGGTTAATAACTGTAGGTAGGTTGCAGTGATGTTAGGGACGGCAGATTAGGGGTTAATAATATTTAACTAATGTTTGCAAGGAGGGAGTGCGGCGGTTTAGGGGTTAATATGTTTATTATAGTGGCGGCGATGTTGGGGGCGGCAGATTAGGGGTTAAGTGTAGGTAGGTGGCAGCGACATTGGGGGTGGCAGATTAGGGTTTAATAAATATAATGTAGGTGGCGGCGATGTTGGGGGCAGCAGATTAGGGGTTCATAAATATAATGTAGGTGGTGGTGCGGGGGGCCTTGGTTTAGGGGTTAATAGGTAGTTTAGTGTACTTTTTAGCATAAAGGTAAAAGGTAAAAGTGTACTTTTTAGCATTTTAGTTACGAGTTTTATGCTACGGTGTTGTACCATAAAACTCTTAACTACTGACTTTTAAATGCATTAGGGATCTTGGAGGTAAAGTGTGTACCGCTCACTTTTTGGTCTCCCAGGACAGACTCGTAATACCAGGGCTATGGAAGTCCCATAGAAAAAAGACATTACAAAGTTTACGGAAGTCGTTTTGCGGTAAGGCCAAAGAAGTGTGCTGTGCCCCTATACCTGCAAGACTCGTAATAGCAGCAGGCGTAAAAAAGCAGTGTTAGGACCTCTTAACGCTGCTTTGTTACCTTATCGCACAACTCGTAATCTAGCTGAGAGTTTGTTTGTTCGTTTGTCTAGAAATAAAACAAATATGGAAGCCGAGAAGTTTGTAGTACAGATAATGAATTCTGTTCCTCTTTAAACACAAAAATGTTTTCTTTGACATTTCTCTTATTTATTCTTGAAACTGTAAGAAATGTCCATGCTCTGCTACTTACCGTTTTTAACCGCACAATTAAACTGCAACTCAAATTTAGGATTAATAGTGCTGTGAGACATATTTGTAAAAGCAAACAAATCCATATGTGTACTGTAGGATGGAATTAGCACTAAAAGCAGTTGGCACTTCTGCTGTATTTCCCTATGTTTAATTTCTTAAACAGAGCTTAGATTTCATTTGCAAGTGTTGAACAAATATTTCAACATGAATCACAGATTTCATGTGCTGCTGTTGATAGCTGACATGCTATATCAATATACATACTGGGAGATGCATGTCTTTCTGTATCAACATTGCCTCAAGGTTTATGGAAGTTTACATAGGTTTGAGAAAAGAAATTAGCACTTAATATGTTATAGGAATTTTGAACTTTTGACCTGATCTGTTACTGCTCCAGGAATCTGAGATATGTGCACAATTCTCTTAACCATTAAAGCGCCATACGCAGGTGTAGCAAGATAAACAGACGCAATAGTTTCTAAAGCATTCCATTTTTTTTCTTGTTTCTAGGAATGACTCCTTTCTTGATTGTGATAACATTTAAAAACATTTCATAACTGCACGTGCACATTGATAAAGATTTATAGTATTCATAGTATAACATTTGGGCAAACAAAATAGTATTACTATGATGAGTACAGTATGTCTCACAGTTCTCTTAAGGGGACATTATGCTCAGAATGTAATCAATCAAAACATTTTTTTTAATTATGTATGGAAAAAAATAATAAAATACATTTTCATTGCTTATTTTGCTGTAATTTATATCTGCAAAGTGTAACATAGTAACAAAGTAGATGAGGTTGAAAAAAACACAAAAGTCCATCAAGTTTAACCTTTACAAATCTTAAAGTGAATGTAAAGTTTCACGAATGAGTGCTCGGTTTTTAAAAATACTGTTAAAACAGGGGCATTTTCATTCATGAAACTTTGCATTTCACTGTTTTTGTCAAAATACTTACCTTTTCTTCTTGCAAGCTGGAACAACGATTCCCCCGCCCGCCGCTCATCTCTTCATACGTCAGCAATAAAGAATCCGGCTTCCTCCAATTACGGCGTGGCCTCAGGCAATGTTTGCTCTGGGGGGGGAAGCCATGATTGGAGGAAGCCGGATTCGTCATTGCTGAATATGAAGAGACGAGTAGCGGGCAGGGAGAATCGCTGCTCCAGCTTGCAAGAAGGAAAGGTAAGTATTTGAACAAAACCGGTGAAATGTTAAGTTTCATGAATGAAAGTGCCCCTGTTTTTAATAGTATTTTTAAAAACCGGCACTCATTCATGAACATTTACATTCACTTTAATATACTTACAGAAAAGCTCCAGTTTAGCTTAAATGAATCCCATTAAAAAAGGTTACCGATTTAACACAATCAATCATATCCTTGAATTCTGTTTCTAGCCATAAATGTATCTAAACCATTTTTAAATGTATATAAGGTATTGCATTTACCACCTACTCAGGTAATGAGTTCCAAAATTTGATTACTCTTATAGTAAAAAAAACATTTAAGTTGCAGGTGATTAAATCTCCTTTCCTCCAGCCTTAAATTGTGACCTCTTGTCTTAAACAATTTTCTTGGAATAATCAGAGCTTCTGCCATCTCTGTATATGGTCATTGAATATATTTATACAAAGTAATCATGTAACCTTGCAAGAACCTTTTTTCTAGAGAAAACAGACCAAGTTTGGCTAACCTCTCCTCATAGCTTAAAATCTCCATTCCCCTTATTAGCTTTGTGGTTCTTCTCTGAACTTTTTCTAGGTATGCAATGTCTTTTTTTGAGATCGTTCCCAGAACTAAGTGAGTGCTGGACATTCTCTGTGTGTTTTATTAATTTGTTTTGTAATTTTCCCTATGGTTCTTGCATCCAGATCTGTCTGGGCTTAACTTCCTGTGACTCTGGGGACAGCGCAGCTTCCTGTGAGTGCCAGTGAGCACCCAGGGCTGAGCATGTTGCAGGGTCATTGGATGTGTACTCAGTCCGGTCTGAGAAAGCAGTCCCCTCCCATGTTTTGTATATGTCTGGGGTGATTACATAAGCCTGTGCACCCTTCACTTGTTCCCAGTTTGTTGGATTGAGAGCTTGCATTGTGTGGCTGGTTTAGGGTCCCAGGTTTTTGGAAGGGACCTTGATGTGGTACCTGGGCTTGTCCCATTTGGCCAAATGTGGTAACTAACCTTTCCATTTTTGCTTTTAATCTTAGCTAAGAGCTTGTAAGTGAGTGCTGGACTTTCTCTGTGTGTTGTATTAATTTGTTTTGTAATTTTCCCTATTGTTCTTGCACACAGACCTGTCTGGGCTTAACTTCCTGTGACTCTGGGGACAGCACAGCTTCCTGTGAGTGCCAGTGAGCACCCAGGGCTGAAAATGCTGCAGGGTTATGGGATGTGTACCCGGTCCGGTCTGAGAGTGGAGTGCCCTTCCGTGTTTTGTATATGTCTGGAGTGGTAACATAAGCCTTGTTCCCAGTTTGTTGGATTGAGAGCTTGCATTGTTTGGCTGTTTTAGGGTCCCAGATTTTTGAATGGGACCTTGATGTGGTACCAGGGCTTCTAGTTACACCTCTGACTGAACAGTAAACAAACATTAGTCAATAGTTATGGAAAATGTAGTTCCACATGTCCCATTAGGTATTAAAAGGAATACTAAACACAAATTGTAAACTATATGATTATGAACCTTCATATCTGTGAAGAACAATGAAAACTGCACCTTTATTTTACAAATGAGTATATTGTTTTCTTTTTTTTCTTTTCACTGATTTCCCTGTCCCCCAGAATAAAAGAGCCCAGGCTAAACCATAACTCACTAATACAAAGATATAGAATGAACTTTGTTTGCACATGTGTAAATAAAGTGACAGCCAATCCTAGCGTTGTACAAATAAAGGGAACTTTCATTCATGAAGAATAGGATACTTCATGTAGAAAGCTCCTTTGTTTGTTTCAAATAATCGTCGTTCTTAGCTGCTACAGCAGCCCACGGCTAAAAAAAATTTTGCTAAGAGATGACATTTTCAAATCTGACTTGACGCCCATAGGAGCCGGATTTACCGCACTGCTATTGGCTAAGAAGTGAAAACATCACCTCTTAGCAATTTTTTTTTTTAGCTAAGAATGGTGATCGGTTGAAACAAATAAAGGAGCTTTCTACATGAAATATCTTATACTTCATGAATGAAAGTCCACTTTATTTGTTTCTATAGTCAATCCTAGCGTTTGTACACGGAATAGATTGTTGCCCATCTTTGAGGTTAGATGAAAATGTTTATCCATAGTGTGATCTGGAGATTACTTAAAATAACCTGTTTTACTACCTAAAACTGTCCAATTTATGAAGTAAAATTTCTTGACAATATATTAATTATGTTTTTTTTTTATAACAATTTGCAGCTTATCTACAGTATTTTTCTCCTTTGGGTACTGCATAACATAATAAAATGTGTGTGTGTGTATATATATATATATATATATATATATATATATATATATATATATATATATATATATATATATATATATATATATACAGTATATATATACATACACACACATATATTTTTTTAAAACACAGCAACAGTATCACTTGACCTTTGGCATCTTTCAGATGGGCTTAAACACCAGAGAGAAAGAGAGAATTAAAGCAAACAGGAAAAGAACTGCACAAATACACGAACAAGCAACATGAAAAAAGCCCATAAAAAAGATCTATGAACCACTTTCCTGCTAGACAAAACCAAATGATCTATTAATACTGTATCACTGCCTTTTGCTCTTCCCTATCTCACATCACCTCCTTGTAAGTATTTATCCAGCATATTCTTCAAACGGTTAATGCGCTTAATCTCTGAAACATTTCCTAGCATTTCTTCCACAATTCAGTTACCCTTTGTTTGAGACAATATAGTGATCCGTTATCAAATTGCCATAGAGATATATATTAGACCTCTGTTCTGACCTTGCTGTTTTTAAATGTTAGCTGAAGCTTTTCTAGTTCTATCACCTCACATTAGAGCGAGAAAGCTCTTTAGTGCATGTCTTGCTATGTCTCTTTAATCATTTTAAATTGTGTTCTTTTTCACCTTGCTAGCTTAAATGGATTAACTTGATTTCTGGAGAAAATAAATGTAGCAAAAGAATAGAAAAACGTACATTTATTTTGCTGTATTTATGGTTTCTTTTAGTTAAGGATAAAAACTGAGATGTAAAGTTTATCCATCTACAGAATTATTCTACCAATTCGAATTGAATTTCTATATTTTTGTGACACAGGCCAATGTAATCTTCCTAGACACATACAAAACACGAAAATGGGGCTGCCCTCTCAAACCGGAAAGGGTACACATCCCATGTTACTAGCAAAACTCACAGCCCTGTGTGCTCACAGGGTCTCACAAACAGAAGACACATAGGGGTAGATTTATCAAACAACGGAAGGACATGATCCGCTATAGCGAACCATGTCCGCCTGGCATTGCTAAATGCCAATACCATATGTTGTCGGCATTTAACATTGCACAAGCATTTCTTGTGAAATGCTTGTGCATTGAAGCCCCCTGCACTTTCGTGGCCATTCGGCTGCTAGCAGGGGCTGTCAATCATTCCTATTGTATCTGATTGGGATGGTTGCAGTAGTTAAGGAGCAGCAGTCTTAAGACCGCTGCTTCTTAACACCTGTTTCCGGCGAGCCTTCCGGCTCGTGCAAAAAAAGCAGCATCCGCTGCTTAGTAAATATACCCCATAGGGACTGATATTCAAAATCTACCCGGCATGGAGATAAATCATTCAAAATCTGTGGGATTGTTTTAGACCTTGTATTGTAATGTAGGAGTCTCTGTTTCTCATAAAGAGCACTACATATCATGTCTCAAGTTAAAATGTGTGTCTCTAATTTTTTTTAAGGGTCTCGCTCTACCAATGAGATTTCTTAGAATATCTTGCAGCAAAGGCTTGACTATCAGACACATAATAAGTTTTTCACTCACTTGCATATACACAGCAAAATTAGAAGCAAAATGTTACAGAATTTGTCCAAATGGTGGTAGGCTCAGGGCTTGCATTTCTGCACTCCACTTGTAATCTGGCCTCTAGTGTTCTTCAGTTGTTTTAACAACCAAAATCATTTCTACTTTTCATTTTCTTATAAAAATACATAACATTTTTTATTTACAATTGTACTTTATATTTCCCTGATGTAACTAATGTGCATATGCACTCAGCCTGTCACATTTACAGGATGATAAATGCACCTAGATCAGACAAGATTTACACTGGTCATTTCTATGACTGCAGCATCTGACCTTGGAAATAAAAGCCTAATATTGAAATATTGCCTTAATGCATAAAGATTTAATAGATCATATCTCAATTTCATCATAAAAGTTAAAGGGGCAGTCGACTTGAAAATTGTTATTGTTTGAAAAGATAGATACTCCCTTTATTACCCATTCTCCAGTTTTGCATAACTGTCAGCTAGATTCCGAGTTTGGCGTTATGAGTGAAAAAGCAGTGTTAGGCTTCATAACGCTGATTTTTTCCCTACTGCTGCTATTACAAGTCTTGCAGGTATAGGTGTACCGCACACTTTTTTAGCCGCCACGCAACGTCAGTACCGCACTTTTAAAAAAGTCCTTTTTCAATGGGACTTCCATAGCGCCGGTATTACGATTTTGTCTCGGAGGCCGAAAAGTGAGTGGTACACCCTATACCAACAAGATCCGTACCGCCATCTAAAAGTCAGTAGTTATGAGTTTTACGTTACAAAGCTGTACCATAAAACTCATAACTAAATTGTTAAAAAGTACACTAACACCCATAAACTACCTATTAACCCCTAAACCGAGGCCCTCCCACATCACAAATACTAAAATAAAAAAATATTAACCCCTATTCTGCCGCTCCCCGACATCGTTGCCACTATAATAAAATTATTAAAATCTAATTAGCCCCTAATCTGCCGTCCGCCCACTCCTCCGCTATAATAAACCTATTAACCCCTAAACCTAACCCTAACACCCCCTAACTTAAATATAATTAAAATAAATCTAAAAAAAATTACTATTAATAACTAAATAATTCCTATTTAAAACTAAATACTTACCTATAAAATAAAACCTAAGCTAGCTACAATATAACTAATAGTTACATTGTATCTATCTTAGGTTTTATTTTTATTTCACAGGTAAGTTTGTATTTATTTTAACTAGAATTCTATCAGCCAATAGGAATTAAGGGGGAAAAATCCTATTGGCTATTCCAATCATCCAATAGAATGCAAGCTCAATCCTATTGGCTGATTGGATCAGCCAATAGGATGAAAGCTCAATCCTATTGGCTGATTGCAACAGCAAATAGGATTTTCCCCCCTTAATTCCTATTGGCTGATAGAATTCTATCAGCCAATTGGAATGTAAGGGACGCCATCTTGGATTATGTAATTTAAAGGGAAACTTCATTCTTCAACAGCCATTGAAAAAAGAGGATGTCTTGAAGATGGATCCGCTCCGCGCCGGATGAATGAAGATAGAAGATGCCGTCTGGATGAAGACTTCTGCCCACTTGGATGAAGACTTCTGCCGCCTGGATGAGGATGGATGTCCGGTCTTCAAAAACTGTAAGTGGATCGTCGGGGGTTACTGTTAGGTTTTTTTTAAGGGTTTATTGGGTGGGTTTTATTTTTAGCTTAGGGTTTGGGCAATGTAAAAGAGCTAAATGCCCATCCAAATGCCCTTTTCAGGGCAATGGTTAGTTTAGGCTTATTTAGATAGCATTTTATTTGGTGGGTTTGGTTGTGTGAGTGGTGGGTTTTACTGTTGGGGGGTTGTTTGTATTTTTTTTTAAAGGTAAAAGAGCTGATTTTTTGGGGGGCAATGCCCCGCAAAAGGCCCTTTTAAGGGCCATTGGCAGTTTAGTGTAGACTAGGGTTTTTTATTTTGGGGGGAATTTTTTTTTTTAAATATATTTTTATTGAGGTTATAAGAAATGATACAAAACATTTTCATCCTAAAACAATGACAACATGGTACTAAAAAAAAGTACATTACATTCTTAGGGCATAAACACAGCCATGAATTAGAAAGGTAACAGCTCTTAACATAAATTCTATGACCTAGATTTGGAGTTTGGCGTTAGCCGTGAAAACCAGCGTTAGAGGCTCCTAACGCTGGTTTTAGGCTACCGCCGGTATTTGGAGTCACTCAAAATAGGGTCTAACGCTCACTTTTCAGCCGCGACTTTTCCATACCGCAGATCCCCTTACGTCAATTGTGTATCCTATCTTTTCAATGGGATTTTTCTAACTCCGGTATTTAGAGTCGTTTCTGAAGTGAGCGTTAGACATCTAACGACAAAACTCCAGCCGCAGGAAAAAAGTCAGTAGTTAAGAGCTTTCTGGGCTAACGCCGGTTCATAAAGCTCTTAACTACTGTACTCTAAAGTACACTAACACCCATAAACTACCTATGTACCCCTAAACCGAGGTCCCCCCACATCGCCGACACTCAAATACATTTTTTTAACCCCTAATCTGCCGACCGCCACCTACGTTATACTTATGTACCCCTAATCTGCTCCCCCTAACACCGCCAACCACTGTATTATATTTATTAACCCCTAATCTGCCCCCCTCAACGTCGCCTCCATCTGCCTACACTTATTAACCCTAATCTGCCGACCGCAAAGCGCCGCCACCTACGTTATCCTTATGTACCCCTAATCTGCTGCCCCTAACACCGCCGACCCCTATATTATATTTATTAACCCCTAATCTGCCCCCCTCAATGTTGCATCCACCTGCCTACACTTATTAACCCCTAATCTGCCGAGCGGACCTGAGCGCTACTATAATAAAGTTATTAACCCCTAATCCGCCTCACTAACCCTATAATAAATAGTATTAGCCTCTAATCTGCCCTCCCTAACATCGCCGACACCTAACTTCAATTATTAACCCCTAATCTGCCGACTGGAGCTCACCGCTACTCTAATAAATGTATTAACCCCTAAAGCTAAGTCTAACCCTAACACTAACACCCCCCTAAGTTAAATATAATTTACATCTAACGAAATTAATTAACTCTTATTAAATAAATTATTCCTATTTAAAGATAAATACTTACCTGTAAAATAAATCCTAATATAGCTACAATATAAATTATAATTATATTATAGCTATTTTAGGATTTATATTTATTTTACAGGTAACTTTGTATTTATTTTAACCAGGTACAATAGCTATTACGTAGTTAAGAACTATTTAATAGCTAAAATAGTTAAAATAATTACAAAATTACCTGTAAAATAAATACTAACCTAAGTTACAATTAAACCTAACACTACACTATCAATAAATTAATTAAATAAACTACCTACAATTACCTACAATTAACCTAACACTACACTATCAATAAATTAATTAAATATAATTCCTACAAATAAATACAATTAAATAAACTAGCTAAAGTACAAAAAATAAAAAAGAACTAAGTTACAAAAAATAAAAAAATATTTACAAACATAAGAAAAATATTACAACAATTTTAAACTAATTACATTTACTCTAAGCCCCCTAATAAAATAACAAAGCCCCCCCAAAATAAAAAAAATGCCCTACCCTATTCTAAATTACTAAAGTTCAAAGCTCTTTAACCTTACCAGCCCTGAACAGGGCCCTTTGCGGGGCATGCCCCAAGAAGTTCAGCTCTTTTGCCTGTAAAAAAAAACATACAATACCCCCCCCCAACATTACAACCCACCACCCACATACCCCTAATCTAACCCAAACCCCCCTTAAATAAACCTAACACTAAGCCCCTGAAGATCTTCCTACCTTATCTTCACCCTGCCAGGTTCACCGATCCGTCCTGAAGAGCTCCTCCGATGTCCTGATCCAAGCCCAAGCGGGGGGCTGAAGAGGTCCATGATCCGGCTGAAGTCTTCATCCAAGCGGGAGCTGAAGAGGTCCATGATCCGGATGAAGTCTTCATCCAAGCGGGAGCTGAAGAGGTCCATGATCCGGATGAAGTCTTCTATCAACTGCATCTTCAATCTTCTTTCTTCCGGATCCATCTTGCAGACCTCCGACGCGGAACATCCTCTTCTCCCGACGCCTATTAGCCGAATGACGGTTCCTATAAGGGACGTCATCCAAGATGGCGTCCCTCGAATTCCGATTGGCTGATAGGATTCTATCAGCCAATCGGAATTAAGGTAGGAATATTCTGATTGGCTGATGGAATCAGCCAATCAGAATCAAGTTCAATCCGATTGGCTGATCCAATCAGCCAATCAGATTGAGCTTGCATTCTATTGGCTGATCGGAACAGCCAATAGAATGCAAGCTCAATCTGATTGCTGATTGGATCAGCCAATCGGATTGAACTTGATTCTGATTGGCTGATTCCATCAGCCAATCAGAATATTCCTACCTTAATTCCGATTGGCTGATAGAATCCTATCAGCCAATCGGAATTCGAGGGACGCCATCTTGGATGACGTCCCTTAAAGGAACCGTCATTCGGCTAGTAGGCGTCGGGAGAAGAGGATGTTCCGCGTCGGAGGTCTGCAAGATGGATCCGGAAGAAAGAAGATTGAAGATGCAGTTGATAGAAGACTTCATCCGGATCATGGACCTCTTCAGCTCCCGCTTGGATGAAGACTTCATCCGGATCATGGACCTCTTCAGCTCCCGCTTGGATGAAGACTTCAGCCGGATCATGGACCTCTTCAGCCCCCCGCTTGGGCTTGGATCAGGACATCGGAGGAGCTCTTCAGGACGGATCGGTGAACCTGGCAGGGTGAAGATAAGGTAGGAAGATCTTCAGGGGCTTAGTGTTAGGTTTATTTAAGGGGGGTTTGGGTTAGATTAGGGGTATGTGGGTGGTGGGTTGTAATGTTGGGGGGGGGTATTGTATGTTTTTTTTTACAGGCAAAAGAGCTGAACTTCTTGGGGCATGCCCCGCAAAGGGCCCTGTTCAGGGCTGGTAAGGTTAAAGAGCTTTGAACTTTAGTCATTTAGAATAGGGTACGGCATTTTTTTATTTTGGGGGGCTTTGTTATTTTATTAGGGGGCTTAGAGTAGGTGTAATTAGTTTAAAATTGTTGTAATATTTTTCTTATGTTTGTAAATATTTTTTTATTTTTTGTAACTTAGTTCTTTTTTATTTTTTGTACTTTAGCTAGTTTATTTAATTGTATTTATTTGTAGGAATTGTATTTAATTAATTTATTGATAGTGTAGTGTTAGGTTAATTGTAGGTAATTGTAGGTAGTTTATTTAATTAATTTATTGATAGTGTAGTGTTAGGTTTAATTGTAACTTAGGTTAGTATTTATTTTACAGGTAATTTTGTAATTATTTTAACTATTTTAGCTATTAAATAGTTCTTAACTATTTAATAGCTATTGTACCTGGTTAAAATAAATACAAAGTTACCTGTAAAATAAATATAAATCCTAAAATAGCTATAATATAATTATAATTTATATTGTAGCTATATTAGGATTTATTTTACAGGTAAGTATTTATCTTTAAATAGGAATAATTTATTTAATAAGAGTTAATTAATTTCGTTAGATGTAAATTATATTTAACTTAGGGGGGTGTTAGTGTTAGGGTTAGACTTAGCTTTAGTGGTTAATACATTTATTAGAGTAGCGGTGAGCTCCAGTCGGCAGATTAGGGGTTAATAATTGAAGTTAGGTGTCGGCGATGTTAGGGAGGGCAGATTAGGGGTTAATACTATTTATTATAGGGTTAGTGAGGCGGATTAGGGGTTAATAACTTTATTATAGTAGCGCTCAGGTCCGCTCGGCAGATTAGGGGTTAATAAGTGTAGGCAGGTGGAGGCGACATTGTGGGGGGCAGATTAGGGGTTAATAAATATAATATAGGGGTCGGCGATGTTAGGGAAGCAGATTAGGGGTACATAGGGATAATGTAAGTAGCGGCGGTTTACGGAGCGGCAGATTAGGGGTTAATAATAATATGCAGGGGTCAGCGATAGCGGGGGCGGCAGATTAGGGGTTAATAAGTGTAAGGTTAGGGGTGTTTAGACTCGGGGTACATGTTAGAGTGTTAAGTGCAGACGTAGGAAGGGTTACCGCATAGCAAACAATGGGGCTGCGTTAGGAGCTGAACGCGGCTTTTTTGCAGGTGTTTGGTTTTTTTTCAGCTCAAACAGCCCCATTGTTTTCTATGGGGGAATCGTGCACGAGCACGTTTTTGAGGCTGGCCGCTTGCGTAAGCAACTCTGGTATCGAGAGTTGAAGCTGTGTTAAATATGCTCTACGCTCCTTTTTTGAAGCCTAACGCAGCCATTCTGTGGACTCTCAATACCAGAGTTATTTTTATGGTGCGGCCAGAAAAAAGCCGGCGTTAGTTTTTTGGGTCGTTACCGACAAAACTCCAAATCTAGCGGTATGTCTCCAGGGTGCAAACCTCTTTTATGGAAATGAAAAAAAATTTGCGTCGAATAAAAGGCATGTGTGGTTGCCATTGCTAATCATGTAAAACAGAAATGTTAGTAAAGGAGAAATATGTTTATCTGTGAAATAGTGGAACCTCGGTTTTATATTTTATGTTTGGGAAGTATGGTCCACACTCTACCATAGAAGGAGTTTATGTAGGCATTCAGTTTAGTAAAATTGGGGCAGGTGCGGGATAGTATTTGGTAGGTCACTTTGGGACCAAGTTAGTCAAATAGGGGGAAAGGGAGTCCAGTGGGCCAGAGCCGCTCAAAGTGAAATAAGGGGGGGAATGAGGGGGCGGAGCCAACTAATATGTCAAAATAGTAATGTGTGGGGAGTAGGTAAAGGTCATATTATATAATTTCGGGGATGGAAGCTATAAGGAGTGACTTACTGTTTAGGTGACTACTAGGAAGGTACATAGAAGTAATTATATGGCTTAATGGGGTAGGAAGGCTATAGAGAAGCTGTGTGCTATATAAAGTGGCTAGAACAAGTAAGTAAGGAATAAGCAAATTGTTGGTGAGGATATGCAAAACGATATATACAACACTAGTAGGAAAACCCGCAGATGGGAAAGATTACCCTAGAATATATAACTATGTCTGAATGGTAACTGGGTAGTTTAAGGGACATTAAAAAGTTAGCTACAGGGTAACATGGCGGTGTGGATCATATGATAGTCAGTAGCTTGAAATACATGTGACTTTGAAAGAGGGTATGTAAACAGGGGATAAAAGCTGTATATGTGGGTTAATGACTGGAAGGGTCCCTTAACCCCTTAACGACCGAGGACGTGCAGGGTACGTCCTCAAAAAAAAAAGGCAGTTAATGCCTGAGAACGTACCCTGCACGTCCTCAGTGTGGAAAGCAGCTGGAAGCGATCCTGCTCGCTTCCAGCTGCTTTCCGGTTATTGCAGTGATGCCTCGATATGGAGGCATCCTGCAATAACCTTTTTAAGCCATCCGGTGCAGAGAGAGCCACTCTGTGGCCCTCTCTGCACCGGAGATCGGTGGCTCCCTGCGTTGGTGGGTGGGAGCCGGACCGGGAGGCGGGTGGCGGCCATCGATGGCCCTGGTTATGTGCAGGGGGGGCGGGATCATGGGCGGGGATGAGCGGGGGCGCGCGCGCACGGACGCGCGCGCGTGCACGGGAGGGCGGGGGCGGGCGCGTGCACGGGGAGGGAGCGGGTGGGAACCGCTACACTACAGAAAATTTATTAATAAAAAATGTTTAAATGTCTAAATATTTTTTTAAAAAAAAAAAGATCAGCAAGGTGGTGGGGGTTTGTCTGTGTGGGGGGGGAAGCTACACTACAGAAAAAAGCCAAACAAAAATAAAAAAAGCACTTTTTTTTTTTTCAAACTGGGTACTGGCAGACAGCTGCCAGTACCCAAGATGGCCCCCAATGAGGCAGAGGGGAGGGTTAGAGAGCGGTTTTGGGGGGGATCAGGGAGGTTGGGGGCTAAGGGGGGGATCCTACACCCTAGCATATGTAAATATGCTAAAAAATTTTTTTTTTTTTTTTTAAAAAAACCCTTTTATTTTAGTACTGGCAGACTTTCTGCCAGTACTTAAGATGGCGGGGACAATTGTGGGGTGGGGGAGGGAAGGGAGCTGTTTGGGAGGGATCAGGGGGTGGGATGTGTCAGGTGGGAGGCTGATCTCTACACTAAAGCTAAAATTAACCCTGCAAGCTCCCTACAAACTCCCTAATTAACCCCTTCACTGCTAGCCATAATACACGTGTGAGGGGCAGCAGGATTTAGCGGCCTTCTAATTACCAGAAAGCAACGCCAAAGTCATATATGTCTGCTATTTCTGAACAAAGGGGATCCCAGACAAGTATTTACAACCATTTGTGCCATAATTGCACAAGCTGTTTGTAAATTATTTCAGTGAGAAACCTAAAATTGTGAAAAATTTAACTTTTTTTTCAATTTGATCGCATTTGGCGGTGAAATGGTGGCATGAAATATACCAAAATGTGCCTAGATCAATACTTGGGGTTGTCTACTATACTACACTAAAGCTAAAATTAACCCTACAAGCTCCCTAAAAGCTCCCTAATTAACCCCTTAACTGCTGGGCATAATACACTTGTGGTGCGCAGTGGCATTTAGCGGCCTTCTAATTACCAAAAAGCAACGCCAAAGCCATATATGTCTGCTATTTCTGAACAAAGGGGATCCCAGAGAAGAATTTACAACCATTTACGCCATAATTGCACAAGTTGTTTGTAAATAATTTCAGTGAGAAACCAAAAGTTTGTGAAAAAATTTGTGAAAAAGTGAACGATTTTTTGTATTTGATCGCATTTGGCGGTGAAATGGTGGTAGGAAATATACCAAAATTGTCCTAGATCAATACTTTGGGATATCTACTAAAAAAAAATATATACATGTCAAGGGATATTCAGGGATTCCTGAAAGATATTAGTGTTCTAATGTAACTAGCGCTAATTTTGGAAAAAAGTGGTTTGGAAATAGCAAAGTGCTACTTATATTTATGGCCCTATAACTTGCAAAAAAAGCAAAGAACATGTAAACATTGGGTATTTCTAAACTCAGGACAAAATTTTGAAACTATTTAGCATGGGTGTTTTTTGGTGGTTGTAGATATGTAACAGATTTTGTTGGTCAAAGTTAGAAAAAGTGTGTTTTTTTTCAATTTTTCCTCATATTTTATATTTTTTTTTTATAGTAAATTATAAGATATGATGAAAATAATGGTATCTTTAGAAAGTCCATTTAGTGGCGAGAAAATCGGTATATAATATGTGTGGGTACAGTAAATGAGTAAGAAGAAAATTACAGCTAAACACAAACACAGCAAAAATGTAAAAATAGCCTTGGTCCCAAACGGACAGAAAATGGAAAAGTGCTGTGGTCATTAAGGGGTTAATAACAGCAATAAATCTATAGTAAGAATAATAGCCTATGAAGTATAAAACTAAGGGAATATATTAGAAGTATCCATAAAAGTTACCGCCAAAACAAATCAAGAATGTATAATGATTAGTACGTTATGGGAAGGAGACTGGGAAAGGTAGACAATCAGTAGATATACTTCTAAATAGCCATACAAACATCTCATGACTAATGAAAATGCATTCAATTTCATGATGGCTGTCTATCTATGCACACAAGATTATAAGATCACCCTAGTAGCATGCAGGGATCACAGCAGGGAGACATATCTGTTAAGGTGTAAAGTAGGGGGTAATCGCGGGATCATATAATAAAACATATGCAGAAATAGTATACATATTATATACAACAGAATCCTTTAAGAGATATAGTAGTTAACAAGATAACTATGGTAACAATATTTAGTAACCCTAGGTTGTAAGCCGTTATTGAATGCAAAGAGTTCTTTAAATTAAATTTTAAGGTGTATAATCTAGGCAAGCTAGAATATTTGTTAGACTAGTCCAGGAAACCTGTGGTTAAATGATTAACTATTTTCCCCCCAAGTCTCTATCAAGCGCATTATATCTCATTGTGTCACAGACCCTAAATATAGAATAGGTATTTTGGCATATGTAACATCATGAAAAAAGCTAGACAATACTCATGTACAATTTATAACACTGAATAAGTTGGGTTTATAGAAAGATTAACCAATACCTATCTATGAGATCATCTTTATCTGTGTCGTTAGTACAGGCTAATAACCTATCTAGGCATGATGGTCTAACTGAAAAAGTAGCTGCGCTTGTGTTATACAACAAATATAGGCCTGCTGAGGATGGTATATGACAATGGGGTTTCAATTCACACTCACCTAGCACATACTACCCCAGGTATTACATAAACATATGAATAGAGGTAAGCCATTAAGTAGTGGTAAAGCATAATCATCCAACATATTAACACATAAACATGCACAAATGCTAGGAAGGAATATAGGTACAACTAGAGTTTACTTTTAACATAAAATCTACAAATAGATGCTTAAATATCCATGTTCCATCTGTTTTCAAGCTTTAACGCCTTCATGTACGACTGAGCCTAAATGACTCTGTGAGGGAAGACAGGGTTCTACTGTTATGTTCCTAAACAATTGGAGGGTTATGTCGCACGGAGCACTCAGTCCACTACAGACTGCAAGGTAAAACGGATCTCCTTATAACTGACCCAGGTATCGGATTCAGTCCTCCATACTAACTGCTCAGTGACTTGTAGATTAGTTCCCTGCAACTATATTTGAAACATAGTCAATTTTAGCCTACTCCAGCTCTAAGACATAAATTATGGTTTCTCTCATTTTCAGCTCCCTGTAGGGAGGTATGCCTTAGCGCTTGCTGAGTAGATATACCTCGAGGTGTTAGTAAGTAGGAGCCGGTGCCCATGGTATCAAGGCAGGTGTCAGTCAATACCTCCATTGTGGATAGTCCCTGCAGATCCTGCAAATCCTGAAAAACGAAGTCACTTTAGTCAGTGATCGTTTCAGCGCTAGGACTCCGCACTGCATCAGGGTCATATACCGGTCCAGATCTAATGCATCAATTATATCTGATGGCCCAGAGCTTCACAGACACAAGTCCAGTTGCCTCAGCAGTCGGCTCCTCCCCCCGGGATTTTTTATTTTAATAGGACAATTAGATTAGGAGTAATTCGTTTTTATTTTTTGATAATTTCTTTTTTTTATTTTGTGTAATTTAGTGTTTGTTTTTTTGTAATTTAGATAAATGTATTTTGTTAATTTAATTTATTTAATTTCATTGTAATGTTAGGTGTTAGTGTAACTCAGGTTAGGTTTTATTTTATAGGTAACTATTGGCTAGATTACGAGTTTTGCATTAGAGGCTGTGCGGTGCTAACGAGCAGTTTTCACTCAACGCTCACTTACATGCAGCGCTGGTATTACGTGTTTTTCCAAACCCATCGTTAAAAGACAAGAAGTGAGCGTTGAGCAAAATTTTGCTCATTACCGCACTCCAATACCAGCGCTGCTTAAGTCAGCGGTGAGCTGGTGTAACATGCTCGTGCACGATTTCCCCATAGGAATCAATGGGGAGAGCCAGCTGAAAAAAAGTCTAATACCTGCAAAAAAGCAGCGTAAAACGCCTTAACGCAGCCCCATTGATTCCTATGGGGAAATAAAATTTATGACTACACCTAACACCCTAACATGAACCCCGAGTCTAAACACCCCTAATCTTACACTTATTAACCCCTAATCTGCCGCCCCCTACATCGCCGACACCTACATTATATTATTAACCCCTAATCTGCCGCTCCGGACACCGCCGCCACCAACATTATACTTATGAATCCCTAATCTGCTGCCCCCAACATCGCCGAACCCTACATTATATTTATTAACCCCTACTCTGCCGCCCCCAATTTCGCCGCCACCTACCTACACTTATTAACCCCTAATCTACCGCCCCCAACTTTGCCACCACTATATTAAAGTTATTAACCCTAAACCTAAGTCTAACCCTAAACCTAACACCCCCTAACTTAAATATAATTTAAATAAATCAAAATAAATATTACTGTCATTAACTAAATTATTCCTATTTAAAACTAAATACTTACCTGTAAAATAAACCCTAAGATAGCTACAATATAACTAATAGTTACATTGTAGCTAGCTTAGGGTTTATTTTTATTTTACAGGCAAGTTTGTATTTATTTTAACTAGGTAGAATAGTTATTAAATAGTTATTAACTATTTAATAACTACCTAGTTAAAATAAAGACAAATGTACCTGTAAATTAAAACCTAACCTAAGTTACACTAACACCTAACACTACACTATAATTAAATTAACTAAATTAAATACAATTACCTAAATTAAATTAGCTAAAGTACAAAAAACAACCACTAAATTACAGAAAATAATAAACAAATTACAGAAATTTAAACTAATTACACCTAATTTAGGGCAGTTAGCTCTTTTGCAAGCCCAAACCCCTAACCTAAAAATAAAACCCACCCAATACACCCTTAAAAAAACCTAACACTAACCCCCTGAAGATCGACTTACCAGGAAACGTCTTTATCTAAGCAGGGCGAAGTGGTCCTCCAGACATTCAGAAGTCTTCATACAAGCCAGGCGAAGTGGTTCTCCAGACGGGCAGAAGTCTTTATCCAGACGGCATCTTCTATCTTCATCCATCCGGCATGGAGCTGGTCCATCTTCAAGACATCCGACGTGGAGCATCCTCTTCATCCAATGACTAACACAGAATGAAGGTACCTTTAAGTGACGTCATCCAAGATGGCGTCCCTTAGATTCTGATTGGCTGATAGAATTCTATCAGCCAATCGGAATTAAGGTAGAAAAAGAATGAAGTTCAATCCTATAGGCTGATCCAATCAGCCAATAGAATGCGAGCTCAATCCTATTGGCTGATTGAATCACCCAATAGGTTGAACTTCAATCCTATTGGTTGATTGCATCAGCCAATAGGATTTTTTCTACCTTAATTCCGATTGGCTGATAGAATTCTATCAGTCAATCGGAATCTAAGAAACCCCATCTTGGATGACGTCATTTAAAGGTACCTTCATTCTGTGTTAGTCATGGATGAAGAGGATGCTCCATGTCGGATGTCTTGAAGATGAACCCGCTCCGCGCCGGATGGATGAAGATAGAAGATGCCGTCTGGATGAAGACTTCTGCCCGTCTGGAGGACCACTTCTGCCCGGCTTGGATGAAGGCTTCTGCCCGTCTGGAGGACCACTTCACCCGGCTTGGATGAAGACGTCTCCCGGTAAGTCGATCTTCAGGGGGCTAGTATTAGGTTTTTTTAAGGGTGTATTGGGTGGGTTTTATTTTTCAGTTAGGGACTTATGGCGGCAAAAGAGCTAAATGACCTTTTAAGGGTAATGCCCATCCAAATGCCCTTTTCAGGGCAATAGGGAGCTTAGGTTTTTTTAGATAGGTTTTTATTTGGGGTTGGTTGTGTGGGTGGTGGGTTTTACTGTTGGGAGGTTGTTTGTATTTTTTTTTACAGGTAAAAGAGCTGATTACTTTGGGGCAATGCCCCGCAAAATGCCATTTTAAGGGCTATTGGTAGTTTAGTTTAGGCTAGGGTTTTTTTTTTATATTTTGGGGGGCTTTTTTATTTTAATAGGGCTATTAGATTAGGTGTAATTAGTTTAAATTTCTGTAATTTGTTTATTATTTTCTGTAATTTAGTGTTTGTTTTTGTACTTTAGCTAATTTAATTTAATTTAATTTAGGTAATTGTATGTAATTTATTTAATTGTATTTAATTTAGTTAATTTATTTAATTATAGTGTAGTGTTAGGTGTAATTGTAACTTAGGTTAGGTTTTATTTTACAGGTACTTTTGTATTTATTTTAGCTAGGTAGTTATTAATAGTTAATAACTATTTAGTAACTATTCTACCTAGTTAAAATAAATACAAACTTGCCTGTAAAATAAAAATAAATCCTAAGCTAGCTACAATGTAACTATTAGTTATATTGTAGCTATCTTAGGGTTTATTTTACAGGTAAGTATTTAGTTTTAAATAGGAATAATTTAGTTAATGATAGGAATTTTTAGTTAGATTTCTTTTAATTACATTTAAGTTAGGGAGTGTTAGAGTTAGGGTTAGACTTAGATTTAGGAGTTAATAACTTTAATATAGTGGTGGCGACGTTAGGGACAGCAGATTAGGGGTTAATAAATGTAGGTAGGTGGCGGCGATGTTAGGGACAGCAGATTAGGAGTTAATAATATTTAACTAGTGTTTGTGAGGCGGGAGTGCTGCGGTTTAGGGGTTAATATATTTAGTATAGTGGCGGTGATGTCCGGTTTGGCAGTTCAGGGGTTAAAAATGTTCTTTTAGTGTTTGCGATGTGGGAGGGCCTCGGTTTAGGGGTTAATAAGTAGTTTATGGGTGTTAGTGTACTTTTTAACACATTAGTTAAGAGTTTTATGCTATGGCGTTGTAGTGTAAAACTCTTAACCACTGACTTTAAAATGCCAGGAGAGGGGGTACTGCTCACTTTTTGGCAGACTCATAATACCGGCGCTATGCAAGTCTCATTGAAAAAAGAGGATACACAATTTACGTAAGTGGATTTGCGGTGTTTCCAAGTCTGGCCAAAAAAGTTAGCGGTACACCTGTACCTGCAAGACTCGTAATACTAGAGGGCTTTAAAAAGCAGCGTTAGGACCGGCTAATGCGCCTAACGCAAAACTCGTAATCTAGCCGCTTGTATTTATTTTAACTAGGTAGCTAGTAAATAGTTAATAACTATTTACTAACTAGTCTACCTAGTTAAAATAAATACAAACTTTCCTGTGAAATAAAAATAACACCTAAGCTAACTACAATGTAACTATTAGTTATATTGTAGCTAGCTTAGGGTTTATTTTACAGGCAAGTGAGTATTTATTTTTAAATAGGAATTATTTAGTTATTAATAGTAAGTTGTATTTAGAATTATTTTAATTATGTTAAAGTTAGGGGGTGTTAGGGTTAGGGTTACGTTAGGGTTAGGGTTAGACTTAGGGTTACGTTAGGGGTTAATATATTTATTTAGTGTTAGTGATGTGGGAGGCCAGAGGTTTAGGGGTTAATAACTTTAGTATAGTGGCGCCGGCGACATTGGCGGCAGCAGATTAGGGGTTAATAAATGTATGTAGGTCGCGGCGACATTGGGAATTGCAGATTAGGGGTTAATAAGTGTAGATAGGTGGCAGCGACATTGGGGCCGGCAGATTAGGGGTTAATAAATGTATGTAGGTGGCGGCGACATTGGGGGCGGCAGATTAGGGGTTAATATGTGTAGGTAGGTGGCGGTGACATTGGGGGGTGGCAGATTAGAGGTAAATAAGTGTAATATAGGTGTCGGCGATATCAGGGGCAGCAGATTAGGGGTTAATAAGTGTAATGTAGCTGTCAGCGATGTCAGGGACAGCAGATTAGGGGTGTTTAGTCTCTGGGTTTATGTTAGAGTGTTAGGTTTAAACATACATTTTTTTAGACATCAATGGGGCAGCGTTACGGAGCTTTACGCTCCGCAATTGCAGGTGTTAGGCATTTTTTTTAGCCAGCTCTCCCCATTGATGTCTATGGGGAAATCGTGCACAAGCACGTCAAAACACCACTTGTATTTGGGTGCGGTATGGAGCTCAACGCAACCATATAGCCCGCACAAGCCGTTTTTTTGCAAACCTGTAATAGTAGCGTTATTAAAGGTGAGCGGTGAAAATAACTTGCAAGTTATTAACGAGCCAGCCATAACGCAAAACTCGTAATCTGGCTGTGTTATATTAATATACTTTTTACCTCTGTGATTACCTTGTATCTAAGCCTCTGCAGACTGCCCCTTTATCTCAGTGCTTTTTAGATACTTACATTTTAGCCAATTTGTGATGACTCATGCATAACTCCACGGTAGTGAGCACAATATGGCACACATGAACTAGCACAGTCTATCTGTGAAAAGCTAATAAAATGAGCTTAAGAGGTGGCATTCAAGGGCTTAGAATTCGGCCTATTCGCCTATCTAGGTTTAGCATTCAACAAAGAATACCAAGAGAAGAAAGCAAACGCCGTAGCATAAAACTCTTAACAAAAGTTCTAAAAAGTATACTAAAACCCATAAACTACCTATTAACCCCTAAACCGCCACACTCCTACATCGCAAACTCTAGTTAAATATTATTAACCCCTAATCTG
Organism: Bombina bombina; assembly: GCF_027579735.1. Lineage (NCBI taxonomy): Eukaryota > Metazoa > Chordata > Amphibia > Anura > Bombinatoridae > Bombina > Bombina bombina. The sequence continues at coordinate 503,883,131 of NC_069499.1, forward strand.
CCGTCCCTAACATCGCCGACACCTACCTACATTTATTAACCCCTAATCTGCCACCCACAATGTCGTTGCCACTATATTAAATGTATTAACCCCCTAAACCTAAGTCTAACTCTACCCCCCCCAACTTAAATATAATTACAATAAATCTAAATATTTTATAGGTATTTAGTTTTAAATAGGAATTATTTAGGTAATTGTAGTAATTTTATTTAGATTTATTGTAATTATATTTAAATTAGGGGGGGTTAGGGTTAGACTTAGGTTTAGGGGTTAATAACTTAATTATAGTGGTGGCGACGTTGTGGGCGGCAGATTAGGGGTTAATAAGTGTAGGTAGGTTGCGGCGACATAGGGGGCGGCAGATTAGGGGTTAATAAATATAATGTAGGGTTCGGCGATATTGGGGGCAGCAGATTAGGGGTTCATAAGTATAATGTTGGTGTTTAGACTCGGGGTTCATGTTAGGGTGTTAGGTGTAGACATAAAAAGTATTTCCCCATAGGAATCAATGGGGCTGCTTTAGGAGCTTTACACTGCTTTTTGCAGGTGTTAGACTTATTTTCAGCCAGCTCTCCCCCATTGATTCCTATGGGGAAATCGTGCATGAGCACGTTTAGCCAGCTCACCGCTAACGTAAGCAGCACTGGTATTGAGGTGAGATGTGGAGCTAAATTTTGCTCTTCGCTCACTTTTTTAAGGTTTGTAAAAATCCGTAATACCAGCGCTGTCTGTAAGTGAGCGGTGAGCATGAACTGCTCGTCAGCACCGCACCCCTCCTAACGCAAAACTCGTTATCTAGGTTATCCAGATTAGAAGTGGAGTGCATAATTGCAAGCACTGGGCGGCTGGGCCTATTGCCATTTGGCCTAATATTGTGTACAACCAAGTGAGTGTCTGCACTGCAGCTGTTTTGATTGTGAGACCCTGTGAGCACACAGGGCTGTGAGTTTTGCTAGTAGCATGGGATGTTTACCCTTTATGGTTTGAGAGTGCAGCTCCATTTCCATGTTTTGTATGTGCCTAGGAAGATTACATTGGCCTGTGTCACAAAAATATAGAAATTCAATTAGAAATGGCTTTGCAATCTAATAACAGTGTATCATAGTTTACCTGTTCCTACTTGTGAATGTGTTTCTCACTAGACCTGCTCCAACTTGTACAAATGTTTGTTGTACAAAAGCATGGGTTTAGAAATATTTATAACATGTATTTATATACTACAGGGAAGCTTTTGGTTTTTATTTGCACAAAATGGGCTAGATTACCAGGGCCGTGCTAATTTTGCCCACAAGCAATATTGGGTTTGTGCAGCTTTTTGCGTGTGGCAGAAATAGCGCTGATATTACAAGTTGAGAGTAAACATGAATGCAAGAGCAAAATAGTGATTTATGCTCGTATGGGTAACGTGACTAAAAAATCTTTCGTAAATGGTAGCAAGTTAAAAAAAAAGGGGTCCAAGCACAATATATACTAAAATAAACTGATACACTCATATAAACACTATCTAAAAAAATAGTCTTATAAATATTCATAAAAAAATATTTATAAGGGTTAAAAGGTATATGGCATATAGCCATGCATTTTAATGCAACAGGCTATTTTATATATATATATATATATATATATATATATATATATATATATACAGGGAGTGCAGAATTATTAGGCAAATGAGTATTTTGACCACATCATCCTCTTTATGCATGTTGTCTTACTCCAAGCTGTATAGGCTCGAAAGCCTACTACCAATTATGCATATTAGGTGATGTGCATCTCTGTAATGAGAAGGGGTGTGGTCTAATGACATCAACACCCTATATCAGGTGTGCATAATTATTAGGCAACTTCCTTTCCTTTGGCAAAATGGGTCAAAAGAAGGACTTCAGCAGCACTCACCACTATGTAGAAAATTCCATTTTTATTGGGATATTTCGAAATAGAAAAGACAACGTTTCGGACCTCTAGTCCTTAATCATGTCAATACATAAATGCAGGTAACACACCTTAATATAGGGATAGGGATTAATAACCACACCTACTTAATTAACAATTCACCTGTGCATACACACACATTTTTTCTTTGCAGTGTTACTTGTCCTTGAGAAGGATGCGCCATCTAGTGGTAAATATATAGTAATACATATTAAAAACAACTATCACATATTGTTGCAAAAATAACAACAATTACAGAGTATAAGATACAGAGACTAATCCTATTGAAATATTTACAAAAAAACAGATAAATCATATTCTTTATTCATACCAACAGGTGCCATGGTTTCTAATTTATTAATCCAGAATACTTCCTTCTGTTTTAAAAAAAGCTCCCTATTACCACCCCTTCTGGGTAAACTAATCTGGTCAATTATTTGAAACCTTAATTGACATACCCTGTGTCCTGCCTGAATAAAGTGTTCTGCTACTGGATTTTTTATTTTGCCATTTCTGATGTCTGATTTGTGTTCACATATCCTGTCACGGACCATCCTAGTGGTCTCCCCGATGTAACTCCGCCCACATGGGCATTTAATCATATAAATGGCAAAAGTAAGGGTAAGGGTGAATCACTAGTTTTAAACTTATCAAAGGTACAGATTACAGAGACTGAATCTTCATTATTACAACGTGGACTTTCTTTTTGCCCTTTTTCCAAATGTGATTTTTTTGAGATAGAGAAAGATTTGTTTAAATTTTTTAGGACATTAAAATTAAAATCTATGTTTTCCAATGATGGCTATGGTGATAGATCCGATAATGCTGGTATAAATTCTAGTGAGCTGCATCTTAAAAATCTTGGTCTTAAAGTCAAAAGTAAATACATGCCAGCTAATTATGATAGTAGCATTGACATCTTTTCAAAACTGGTATTAGACGATGTGAAAAATTTACAACATAAGGTATTGAAAAAGACAAAGGTTAATAATTATGCAGCCATTCAGGGTCAGAATAAGGGCCATTTGGATAATAGGTCTATAGAAGCTTTAAAATCTTTGCAAATGAATAAAAATGTTATTTTGAAATCTGCAGATAAGGGCGGAGCAACAGTTCTTCTTGATAAAGATTACTATGTGAAAGAAATTAAGTCCCAATTATCTGATAACGAGGTTTACCAATGTTTACCATATAATCCAGTTTTTAATATCGAAAAAGAAATTAATCAAAAGGTTTTATTTGCCTTTAAAAATGGCATCATTGGTAAAAAGGAAATTATGTTCCTATCCCGTGAACATGCGCAAACACCAGTACTATATACCTTACCTAAGGTCCATAAAAACTTACAGGCCCCCCCAGGGCGACCTATTATTTCCAGCATGAATTCTGTGTGTTCTAACATCTCTATCTATCTTGATCACATTTTAAGACCTTTTGTAGAACTATCTAACTCCTACATTAAAGATACCAGTAATTTTCTGATTAAATTAAACGATTTAAATATTGCAACTGAGAAAAGTATCTTATATACTCTAGATGTATCAAGCCTATACACTTCTATAACACATACATCTGGTATAGGAGCAGTAAAAAAAGTGTTGCAACAGTATAGCACGTTCAATAGCTGTCAAATTGATTTTGTTCTGGAACTTCTTGAAATTGTGCTTAGGTGTAATTACTTTCTGTTTCAGGATGAATTTTACATTCAGAGACAGGGGACGGCCATGGGATCCAATGTCGCCCCAACATACGCAAATATATTTATGAACATCTTTGAGGAGAGATTTGTCTTTGAGAACAATCTCTTCATTCTATGTGGCGCCACTTGGTGGCGCTACATAGATGATATATTTGGAGTGTGGTTGGGCGACATTGGATCCCTTTGGGAGTTTGTCAATCAGCTGAATAGTGCAACTACACATATTAAGTTTACACTTAAGCACAGTGAGGAAAGTATTGAATTTCTTGACACTAAAGTTTATAAATCAGGCAATAGTTTTGAAACAGATCTGTTCACTAAGCCCACTGATAAAAACAGCCTGCTTCACTTTGATAGCTTTCACCCAGAATCCCTTAAAAGGTCTTTACCTCGCAGTCAACTCTTGAGAGTGAGAAGAATTGTGTCAGAGGACAAATTTGTGAGACAGAGATTGAACCAAATGGGTGACAAATTTATGGTGAGGGGGTATCCAAGTGATTTGGTTAACAAAGAAATTGAGGAAGTGGCAACAGTGTCACGTAACAGCTTACTGGAGACAACAAAACCTAAAGTTAAGATGAAACAAAATCGAGTTGTCTTTGTTACAAAGTTTAACTCATTAAGCAGTAACATTAATTCTATTCTTAGGAGACACTGGCATATATTGAGTCAATGTAACCCTCATGTAATTGAGTTTCAGTCAGAATTCATGCCAGCCTATAAAAGAAGTAAGAATCTTAGAGATAGGCTAATTAGGGCTGATATAGGTACTGCCAAAACTAAAATACAGAGCTATATTACAGATAAAAATATGGGATGCTACCCATGTTTAGGCTGTGCTAGTTGCAATAATATGGTGAAGGGTAAATTTTTTTATCATCCACGTACAGGCAAGAAATATAACATCAGGGGATTATTTACATGTAGAACCACTTTTGCCATTTATATGATTAAATGCCCATGTGGGCGGAGTTACATCGGGGAGACCACTAGGATGGTCCGTGACAGGATATGTGAACACAAATCAGACATCAGAAATGGCAAAATAAAAAATCCAGTAGCAGAACACTTTATTCAGGCAGGACACAGGGTATGTCAATTAAGGTTTCAAATAATTGACCAGATTAGTTTACCCAGAAGGGGTGGTAATAGGGAGCTTTTTTTAAAACAGAAGGAAGTATTCTGGATTAATAAATTAGAAACCATGGCACCTGTTGGTATGAATAAAGAATATGATTTATCTGTTTTTTTGTAAATATTTCAATAGGATTAGTCTCTGTATCTTATACTCTGTAATTGTTGTTATTTTTGCAACAATATGTGATAGTTGTTTTTAATATGTATTACTATATATTTACCACTAGATGGCGCATCCTTCTCAAGGACAAGTAACACTGCAAAGAAAAAATGTGTGTGTATGCACAGGTGAATTGTTAATTAAGTAGGTGTGGTTATTAATCCCTATCCCTATATTAAGGTGTGTTACCTGCATTTATGTATTGACATGATTAAGGACTAGAGGTCCGAAACGTTGTCTTTTCTATTTCGAAATATCCCAATAAAAATGGAATTTTCTACATAGTGGTGAGTGCTGCTGAATTCTTTGGACTGTGCTATTATTTTAAGGGTTTTGTGTGGTACCCTTACAGCCTGCACCACCTTGTTATCTTAGTGCTGTACCACTATTGGACTGTGTCAAAAGAAGGACTTGACAGGCTCAGAAAAGTCAAAAATAGTGAGATATCTTGCAGAGGGATGCAGCACTTTTAAAATTGCAAAGCTTCTTAAGCTTGATCATCGAACAATCAAGCGTTTCATTCAAAATAGTCAACAGGGTCGCAAGAAGCGTGTGGAAAAACCAAGGCGCAAAATAACTGCCCATGAACTGAGAAAAGTCAAGCGTGCAGCTGCCAAGATGCCACTTGCCACCAGTTTGGTCATATTTCAGAGCTGCAACATCACTGGAGTGCCCAAAAGCACAAGGTGTGCAATACTCAGAGACATGGCCAAGGTAAGAAAGGCTGAAAGACGACCACCACTGAACAAGACACACAAGCTGAAACGTCAAGACTGGGCCAAGAAATATCTCAAGACTGATTTTTCTAAGGTTTTATGGACTGATGAAATGAGAGTGAGTCTTGATGGGCCAGATGGATGGGCCCGTGGCTGGATTGGTAAAGGGCAGAGAGCTCCAGTCTGACTCAGACACCAGCAAGGTGGTGGTGGAGTACTGGTTTGGGCTGGTATCATCAAAGATGAGCTTGTGGGGCCTTTTCGGGTTGAGGATGGAGTCAAGCTCAACTCCCAGTCCTACTGCCAGTTTCTTGAAGACACCTTCTTCAAGCAGTGGTACAGGAAGAAGTCTGCATCCTTCAAGAAAAACATGATTTTCATGCAGGACAATGCTCCATCACACGTGGCTGGCAAGAAAGGGTATAAAAGAAGAAAATCTAATGACATGGCCTCTTTGTTCACCTGATCTGAACCCCATTGAGAACCTGTGGTCCATCATCAAATGTGAGATTTACAAGGAGGGAAAACAGTACACCTCTCTAAACAGTGTCTGGGAGGCTGTGGTTGCTGCTGCACGCAATGTTGATGGTGAACAGATCAAAACACTGACAGAATCCATGGATGGCAGGCTTTTGAGTGTCCTTGCAAAGAAAGGTGGCTATATTGGTCACTGATTTGTTTTTGTTTTGTTTTTGAATGTCAGAAATGTATATTTGTGAATGTTGAGATGTTATATTGGTTTCACTGGTAAAAATAAATAATTGAAATGGGTATATATTTGTTTTTTGTTAAGTTGCCTAATAATTATGCACAGTAATAGTCACCTGCACACACAGATATCCCCCTAAAATAGCTATAACTAAAAACAAACTAAAAACTACTTCCAAAACTATTCAGCTTTGATATTAATGAGTTTTTTGGGTTCATTGAGAACATGGTTGTTGTTCAATAATAAAATTAATCCTCAAAAATACAACTTGCCTAATAATTCTGAACTCCCTGTATATATATATATATATATATATATATATATATATATATATATGTCTAAATAATAATTCCATAGTAATATTTAATAATGTGTTTTAATGTGTATTTACTGTATATATTTCACACTGCAATGTTCTTCACATACAAGAATATGTTATTTTTATTGTAAATACATATTTCTATATATATAACTTCAAAACTTCAAGCCACAAAAATAATAGAAATATGAAATATTAAAAAATATCAATAATAATTTTTAAACATTATTATAGCTACTATAAATAAATTCTAACTCGATGTGTAATTATGAATAATTCATATTCCAATGTTCTTTAACATGTTTGATTGAAATATGCTCATACCCGATAGCATACTGTACTATGTGCAAACATGATCGCATACCGTAATATGCGCCTACACGACATGAAAATATGAAAAATATGTATAAATATATATTAATGTTTTTATGTGTGTATATATGTCTGTAAATACATATTTACAAAAATAAATACATTAATATATATTTATACATATATAGACACACACATATATATATATATATATATATATATATATTTAATATATTTAGACATGTACAGTATCTCACAAAAGTGAGTACACCCCTCACATTTTTGTAATTATTTTATTCTATCGTTTCATGTGACAACACTGAAAAAATTACACTTTGCTACAATGTAAAGTAGTGAGTGTACAGCCTGTATAACAGTATAAATTTGCTGTCCCCTCAAAATAACTCAACACACAGCCGTTAATGTGTAAACCATTGGCAACAAAAGTGAGTACACCCCTAAGTGAAAATGTCCAAATTAGGCCCAATTAGCCATTTTCCCTCATGTGACTCGTTAGTGTTACAAGGTCTCAGGTGTGAATGGGGAGCAAGTGTGTTAAATTTGGTGTTATCGCTCTCACACTCTCTAATACTGGTCACTTTAAGTTCAACATGGCACCTCATGGCAAAGAATTCTCTGAGTATCTGAAAAAAAGAATTGTTGCTCTACATAAAGATGGCCTAGGCTATAAGAAGATTGCCAAGACCCTGAAACTGAGCTGCGGCACGGTGGGCAAGACCATACAGTGGTTTCACAGGACAGGATCCACTCAGAACAGGCCTCGCCATGGTGGAACAAAGCAGTTGAGTGCACATGCTCAGCGTCATATCCAGATGTTGTTTTTGTGAAATTGTCTTTAGGTTGAAGGGGTGGGGGATCAGTCTGTCAGTGCTCAGACCATACCCGCACACTGCATCAAATTGGTCTGCATGGCTGTCGTCCCAGAAGAAAGCCTCTTCTAAAGATGATGCACAAGAAAGCCTGCAAACAGTTTGCGAAAGACAGGCAGACTAAGGACATGGATTACTGGAACCATGTCCTGTGGTCCGATGAGACCAAGATAAACTTATTTTGTTCAGATGGTGTCAAGCGTGTGTGGCGGCAACTAGGTGAGGACTACAAAGACAAGTGTGTCTTGCCTACAGTCAATCATGGTGGTGGGAGTGTCATGGTCTGGGCCTGCATGAGTGCTGCCGGCACTAGGGAGCTACAGTCCATTGAGGGAACCAGGAATGCCAACATGTACTGTGACATACTGAAGCAGAACATGATCCCCTCCCTTCGGAGACTGGGCTGCAGGGCAGTATTCCAATATAATAATGACCCAAAACACACCTCCAAGATGACCACTGCCTTGCTGAGGGTAAAGGTGATGGACTGGCCAAGCATGTCTCCAGACCTAAACCCTATTGAGCATCTGTGGGGCATCCTCAAATGGAAGATGGGGGAGCGCAAGGTCTCTAACATCCACCAGCTCTGTGATGTCATCATGGAGGAGTGAAAGAGAACTCCAGTGGCAACCTTTGAAACTCTGGTGAACTCCATGCCCAAGAGGGTTAAGGCAGTGCTGGAAAATATTGGTGGCCACACAAAATATTGAAATTTTTGGCCCACTTTGGACATTTACACTTAGGGGTGAACTCACTTTTGTTGCCAACTGTTTAGACATTAATGGCTGTGTGTTGAGTTATTTTGAGGGGACAGCAAATATACACTGTTATACAGGCTGTACACTCACTACTTTACATCATAGCAAAGTGTCATTTCTTCAGTGTTGTTACATGAAAAGATATAATAAAATATTTACAAAAATGTGAGGGTTGTACTCACTTTTGTGAGATACTGTATATGTATGTTGTATCTCTATGTTAAAGCCCGTTGCCTGCCTTTTTTTTTATAACACCCGAGATCTCATATCTTTGAGCCCTTATAACTTTTTAATGCAATTTTTTTTAATTTTTTATTAGACAGTGTTATTATGAGTGTAATTGTACCATGTAATGTATTTTTAAAGTGTTTTGTGCAATTTTTTAGTTTCGGAAAACAGTTAAACACAGCTCTAAGATCGCAGTAAATATTGAAGCCTAAATCATTATTGCGCTGGGCAGCACAATCTCAATTTCGCTCAACTTGTAATAGCGCAATTAAAGCTGCTCACGAAAACACGATATTGCTTGGGCAAAAACATTTGCACCTCACTTGTAATCTAGCCCAAAGAGTTTAAACCAAACTCTGTACAAGTGGAGTATAAAAATATAAGTGCTGTTGTTCGCTAACACCACACTCTTATTGATGCACTCATTTTACAAGTTCAAAGTAAAAAGTTAGCCCTCGAGTAAAAACTTCAGGAGTGCTTACATGGGAAGATTGGATAGTGCGGCTGCGGTAAATCCCTTACCTCATACACTTGTATGGGGCAAACTAGATAACTCTTTTCTGACTTTTGCTTGAGTGCTAACCCAAAGTGCATTAAAGGGACAATATACACTAATTTTCATATAACTATATGTAATAGACACTACTATAAAGAATAATATGCACAGATACTGATATAAAAATCCAGTATAAAACCATTTAAAAACTAACTTAGAAGCTCCCAGTTTAGTTCTGTTGAAAAGGTTAGCTGGAACACCGACCTTCCTCTGCATATGAAATTACTTTTTACATAAACAGGAGCAATCTGGAGTAGGTATACATCAGTATGCTTTAAAACTTTGGGCCTTGATTCGGAGTATGAAAATCAGCGCAATGTTATTTAAAAATAAGCAAAACTATACATTTAAAAAACAAAACAAAACCTGTATAGGCTATATAAATGGATCATCTACAAAACATTTATGCAAAGTAAAATCTAGTGTATAATGTCCCTTTAAGCTGAAGGTGTATAAAGAAATATTTGAATACCTTTTTGTTCTGAGTGAAGCACAAAGGTATTTGATAACTTTATTTTTTATTTTTTTTAAATAAAAGTGTTATTATGTGTGTTTTAACTAGACATGAGAACAGGCAAACAATTTGGTTTGTCCAAAACATTCGGTACAGAATTTTTTTACCGATTCAGATTGTCAGAATTTCATCATGGTCATCTTCAGTTCGTCTGAATATTTGGATAGGAATTTAGTTTGATACAAAATTTGTTCAATTTTAACAACGAGAATTCAAGCAATAAGTTTAAATAAAAAGCATTTGATAATCACATTAATATAAATTATTCACTAGTACTACCTTTTCCAACACTGTTGTCTCCCCACTTCTAACCTTTCACTTCCCACCACTGCAACCTTTCCATGCCATCTTACTCTCTCATTGTTTTTCGAATCCCTCATGATAAACTTGGAGAAACAATTCAGAAAAAGTCAGGAGAAGGAGAAGTGACAAAAGCAGAGTTACTAAACTAGGTAGGCCAATGATTATAGTAAATAAACCTTCTCCTTCTACTGCTCCTGCCTAAGGAGCTGACTGGCTTTAACACTGTAGTGGAAGTGGCCTGCAATTCTTCTGCACTGTTCAAGTAAAGTTGCTAACCTAGAGTTGCCTGAAGGGATAGCAGTCTTTACCACAAGATAGAGCATATACGATAACCAATGTACACTAATAAAGTCACAAAGATCATTTGCCATATTGGCTGCTCTGTTGATGACAAAATAGCCCATGTCCACCTTGGTGCTGCCTGCTCTCCTACCCACTGCGCCACCATCCTTCTAAGAGCCTGAAATATATTGCCAGCAGTATGCTACTCGTCCAACACCTAGACATTGAGGAGGAATGATTGGTACCCCTGCTGATCTACCAACCCGCTCCAGCCCTGAACAGAGCTTTGTGCCACTGCATCATCACTACCCTCATCTTAGGCCCTGGGCTACTAACAATGTGCTGTCAGGGAGAGGAAGGCATGATGGTCGGTAAGAGCACTTCATAAGCTGGTAGTAAACTGCACCAATTGTCCATTAGCCTTTGTCAACTCCTCGATCAACACTGCAACTCAGGAACAGTAGAGTGAGGGGACTATGATCCTTCTGAAAGTGTATGATCCTTCTGAAAGGGCTGCATGAAGGGAGATAGTAGTGGGGAGCAACTGCTTCCATCAACTGCTTGAAAGGTTAACCTTCAAGGATTGTGAATGACATACCACTGAAAGCTACCAGCTGACCTATCAGGTAGGTATCTCTACTACTTCCTGGACATCCCCCTAGAGTGTAACCCCCCCAAATCCTCTAGGGTGGACTAAACACATAATTTTGATGTTGAAGATGGTACCTGACTCTGCTGACTGCGTTCAATACCATGTCCCTGTCCTTACTACTGCTGGTAGTGCTGCTCCTAGTAGGTGACATTACCAGCTGTTATAAGGAGATTGTTGCACTGTTGCAGCTGCTGGGCCCGCCTTCTTCCCTCAATGACATAGTCTTGTGGTGCATGCGTAGATGTTGGTTCATCCCGGAACTGGTGAGATGACCCAACAATCTTCCACAGCTAACTTCTTTGCCACACAATATACACTTAGCAAAGCAGTCATCTCCAATGCTAAAAAAGTGGTCTCACACCTTTAAGTGATGTGAAGCAATTGCTGCCTTTGTCTGCCCTTCTACCACTGTTAAGGTCTCCTTTATAGTGCTTTGAGATGTGGCACCGCTAATTCTCTCATCCCTCCCTAGAAAACGTTTTTCTCTCCTAGTGGTGGTGGCAGCCGTGGTGGCGGTGGAACTGCCAGTGATTCTAGTACTGGCAGAGATTGCACTACTAAGGGGAACTGGAAACATGGGTAGTAGCTGAGGCTGTTCTAGGAACTGGGTGCTCTAAAATAGTGGATCATAACAGTGATGGAGAGGGAGAGAATACAGGAGGAGACTGCTGGTCTAACAGCGGGAGGAAGTAGTGTTGCTTCACGTCGCGCACTGACTCTGTGGTGGAATCTCTTCCTCCTCCATGTCCTCTACTCTGGAACAGGAGAAACTTGATTATGAAGCAAAAGCTATAGGAAACATGCTGGGAGTCACAGAAATGTCCTCATCAGCATAAACAGACTGGGGAAACCTGCTAAATAATTTCCTCTTCTCCCTGACTGATTGGCACAACGAGATCATCTACATCTACTGCAGCATCTGCCCGCTGCAGTGGTTGCTCAGAGATAGCCTTTCAGATTGTGATTAACCCACCTGGATGCTGCTATAAAGCATGGAGAAAATCAGGAAAGGTCCATGTGTATATACTATATATATATATATATATATATATATATATATATATATATATTTATATTTATATTTTATCAACCTCATTTACTTTGTTACTAAGCTACTGTGTTGCATGTACATTTGTTGTTTCCACATAAGGATTCACTAACCTATCTGTCTGTGCTAAGCAAGTTTAACTAGCTGATCCTTTAAGGGGCATGAAACCCAAAAAAATTATTTCATGATTCAGATAGAGAATACAATTTAAAACAACTTTCCAAATTACTTATATTATTTAATTTGCTTCCTTTTCTTGTTATTCTTTGCTGAGAGGTCTATCTAGAAAAGCTCAGGAGCAGCAAAGAACCTAGGTTCTAGCTGCTGATTGGTGGCTGGATATATATACTGATTGTCATTGGCTCACCCATTTGTTCAGTTAGCAAACAGTAGTGTGTTGCTGCTCATTCAACAAAGCATACCAAGAGAACGAAGAAAAATTGACAATAGGAGTAAATGAGAAAGTTGCTTAAAATTGCATGCTCTATCTGAATCATGAAAGAAAAAAATTGTGTTTCATATCCCTTTAAGTGCTTAATTGGCAATATATGAGTTTGTACTTCGATCCTTTGAAAATGTGTCCATACACATAACTCTTATTCTAATCCTTTAGAAAATGTGCGATGTTCCAATTATTTTAGGCAGAACTGTTGTATTGATAATAAAAGGCCCACCAAGAAAGTATTTAAAATAAAAAAAATATTAAAAAAAATATACCTAAATACCACATATATTTAAAGGGACAGATAGAGAATACAATTATAAAAAAAGAGTCCCCAGTTTACTTCTATTATCAATATTTTGTTCGTTCTCATGTTTAAAGTACTACATGACAGAAAGTAAATAGTGAAAATAGTGCTGCCATATAGTGCTTTTGATAATGTATAACATTGTTGCAGAACTGCTGCCATATAGTGCTGCAGCCATGTGCACACTCTTGAACTTACCTTTTCAACAAAGGGTAACAAGAAAGCAAAGAATATTTGATAATAGAAGTAGATTGTAAAGTTGTTTATAATTGTATGTTCTGGGGGCGTGTCCTAGCTGTTATCGAGCATAGCCACAATTTTAGGAGCTCTGAAAGAACAATAGAATATCTATTGAATATCCTTGTTGTGCACCTTCCACATCACAGAAACTGAGGAATATCTAACCTAAAAGCTGCCATCTGCATTAAGATCAAGTTTCCTGAGAGTATGACTTCAGAGATCCGGACCAACTCAAGCTATACAATATTAGCCTAATAACCTGATCGCACTAATCAGAGAAAAGGATTAAATTAGAGAAAAGGATGTCCAAGAGGTTTGAAACCCTACAATCTATTGTGAGAAATATACACGTGGAGTCAGCCATCTTTGAACCAGAGGCATCCGTGAAAATCAACGGCCAGAAAAGAACAGCTCAAATAAGTGTGCCTTCAGGAGAGAATGTACCTAACGTTCAACATGGAGCTCAGATATGAGTCCTATACCTTCTACTTCGGCTTCCACCGCAGGGATGTGGCTGGCACCTGGCGGGAGACTGAGGGAGGTGGCACCAGAACAGACAAGGACATCAGATTCAATGAGACATATCCTTTGGACCTCTACGATCAAGCTCCCTATGCTTACCACCTTGGTCTTCTCACGTATACCTCTGATAAAGTCTGGAAATCTGAGAGTGAGCTGTTCTCTTGTAGATCATCTACTATGCCACAGACAGATCTGATGAGTTGAGAGACACACTTCAGGTGCGATTGCTCCATTTACATGCCACCTTTCACAGACGCTCCTATATTGGCTCAACTTCGAGCTGGCATAGGCTAATACCTCATACAGATGGCTCTCTCCACATCGCAACTTTAGTCTAAGCCCTAATTAACAGCTCATAGCGCAGTAGGAACTTCGGAATGACTCCATTGTGAAACCAACCCAGGAATATGTGAAGCACTTATATAGGTTTAATGTTGTATTTGTTTATCATTACATGCATAGTATGATATAATTAGGGTTTCGGCACTCAAATTATCTCTACCACAATTATAGATGTTTTTCTACTCAGAGTTTACACAGTTGCGATAAAGAAATCCCTATTATAGAGGTCTTAGACCCCCTCCTAAGGTTTATATGTTAAAATCATACACTATGATAAGCTCCCCTATACGCACTTAAGCTAAACTTGAGTTTAAACCTCACTCCCCAGTTTCTTGGCTACAACAATTTTGCCTAGTTGTTTGTGTCAATTCTAACTATGACTCCTCTATGACTTAACTATTTGATCTGGGGGTTACAGTTTTTATTGTAAATAATTAAGATATACACTCTCACACGCACCTAAAGCTAAAAATGTAATTAAACCTTAATTACCTACTTGTTATCTACAGCAATTTAGCCTAACTGTTTTTGACAATCTCAGATATGGCTCTCCTATGATTTAGCTCTTTAAATTGGGGATTACAGTTTTTAGCATATATAACTTAGATATGCATGTCTAGTAATTAATATGCTATATTTATTCTGGGAACTACTATATTTATTTGTTAGAACCATATTCTTTTGATGTAATATAGAGGTTTGTGCTTGCCTTTACAAATGGTTACTTAAAAAAACCTAGCTTGTCACTTATATTACAACTGTTCATTGCTCATTACTAGGAAATTGTAAGCCTCCTTAAGAGTTCACAAGTTACAATCTACCTGCCCATCAACTTACTAGGTTTCTGTTCCCTAATATACAGTGATACCCTAGTATCTAATAGTTTGCCCCTACAGCTATCTTAACATGGTTTTAAATGTGTGCAATTTGACATATTATAGTGAGCACGCTTCAGCTAACCCCATCTACCCTAGCATTGATTAATACGGTTTCTAATAGCATACTATACTATTGGTAAATTTCAGTGAAATTCTGTGCTGACAACTTTACTCTTCTAGCTATAGAATATTCCCTCACAATATCAAGACCAGTCAAGTTATTTACTAGATAATTTTTGTCTGATCCAGAAATCCTTCAACTAAGGTGCTTCCTCCCAAATACTTTGATACAGTCAGTATGTGTATAACTAAGCTTATCGTCTCAGTGTAATGTTCTCTTTAGTACATTACCATTCAAAAAGTGACTGTATATACACTTAGAATATCCCTTAAAGCGGCTTTTGACCGATGTCTCCCCTTTACCCACTGCTTTATCATATATTATTAGTTAAGCACTTAACCACTAAATAATTTCACACCACTACTAAGGCCCAAAAGTGGCCATTACAAATGTCAACTTCCCTCGCCATTCATTCTTACATTACTCAGGTCCAAGAGTGATCTAACGAACAATGCAGGGATTCTTAACCAGTATATAAAAATGAGGTTTCATTTTCAGTTACTTGTGTTATATTACCCTTTTCATATACTACCACTCATTATGTATATATATATATATATATATATACTATAATTCTAGCTCAGGATATATTATACTTATTTTCAAGGTCCAAAAGTGACCATATTTATCATCTCAGTCCCTCTCCCTATAACATCTCTCTAATTGGGTCCATGAGTGACCCCACTAGTAGTTAGAGGGACCCACAAATAATTTAAAATAAGCTCAAATTCCATATGTTCACTATACCCACTATTGTTTTAACTATTGCTCTTCTGTTTAATTAATATGCAACAGAAATGGAACACTCATATACAGTACAGTATGTGGTAGCTCTATTTACACTGATTTGGATGTATCTGTAATACCATATTTATACATTGATGTTATTCCAGTTTATGCTGTTTTTGTCTCTGTTAACCCCAATAAAAAAATATTTATATAAAAATTGTATGTTCTATCTGAATCATAAAAGAACATAAAATTGGGTTTTATATCCCTTTAAGCCCATATATAAAACCACACTCACTGGATTCAGCAGGAACAAACTATTGTATTAAGTTTTAAGGTAATCATTTGTATTTTTTTTAAGTTAGCTCATTTAAATTAGTTTTAGTTTTGCAGCAGCCTACAGTATACGTTGCAGAGTTACGTTGCCACCTGAAACGCTCAGTAGAGTTATCTTCTCCAGCAAATTATCACTCTAGATGCTGTGCAGGTGTCTGTCAGCAGGGGAAGCCTATTTCTTTGTTCATTTCTTTAGACTACTAAAGGCTCAATACTGAAAAAAAGCCAGCCTGGGGAGAGAAATTATAGTGTAGACTTCACAGGGGCAGCATTCACTTAAAGGAAGATAATAAATATATGTATCTGCTAAATGACTTGAAAGTGATGCAGCATAATTGTAAAAAGCTGACAAGAAAATATCACCTGAACATCTATATGTAGAAGGGAAGACTTTTTACAGATATGCTGCATCACTTTCAACATTTGGATATCATGTTCCTTTAGTTTTCTAAAAAAAAAAGGCAGACACTGAAAGTCCCAGAGAGATGAGAGATTTTGCTCCAGTAATAAAGCTCTCTAAAATACAAAAATATCCTAGGGAAGAGTGGGTTAACAGAGAAACATCTTACAATGATATATGTTTTCAGCTTGCACCAAATTCAAAATGTCATTAGAGTGTGTTTTCCTCTAGTTTAGTAACATAAGAAAAAAGAGAGGGTGTGTGCACTCAGTACACCCCACACTCTAAGGGGGCGCTATCTGATAAATAACACCTACAGCAACAATACATATAAGTGTAATTAAGATTTTTAACAAAGACACAATTTATACAATCTAAAAAATCAAACCCGAAAACGTGGAAATGGGCATATGAGTATATGCAGATATCACACAAAGTCCACAACAGATCTTGAAAGAACAACAAGGGTAGAGGCAGCTCTCTGTCATAGGACGGTCATCCTGTGGTAACGTGGTCTAAAAAGAGAAAAGGAACAGAGGCGCCAAGCATGGCCTAGTAACGTCAAAACACCAGAGCACACAGGACCAACAGATACAATATACTCACAAGTGAGGCGCACCCTTATGGTGCTATTGTAGCAGACTGGAGCTATAAACGTGGTCCAGCTCACGTCACCACCAGTTAGAGATCCAAAACCAGATGATCCTTGGGATGGCCTATTGGTTAAATCCTGGAATAAAACAAGGCAAAAACATAGCCCAGTACTGTTTAGGCCAGGAGGATAGAATATTTAAAAGTTGCACTTACAAAAGGTGAAGCACCGCCAGGTGCAATATCAGCGTTACTGGGACCTCTCAGCCGCCCAGTGGACTGCAGATTCCAGCCACCAGGATAAAGGTGATCCCAATTTGAACACAAAAGTCCAGCGAGAAGAAATATTCTGCCCCCACAAAATAGGACAAGAATAGTAGCAAGTGATATAATAAAAAGTTCTTTATTTAAAATCAAGTGACGCGTTTCTCAGCCACCAAAGGGCTGTTTCATCAGGCTATAAAACAATGTTACAAACACTTGCTACATATAAAGGATAAATCCAAAAAGAGGCTTGGTCCTGAGGAGCAATTAATTAACCATCAAAGTGTTAACACCTGTATTGGTAATCAGTTGGTATAGCAACCTCTATAAACATAAACCCTCACAGACAGAATTAAAAACATTTGACAGCATTAATAAAATTCAATTGTATATAACATTCAGATCAATAGAAATTATCCTACATCTCTAAACATAACCTATGTAGGTTTATATCACAATAAGCACAAATACATTTTTGATACATAGTACATCAAATTATGCCACAAAGTGTAATAGTGTAATAGTGTCTATGCATGTATATATTTTGTTGTAGTTTATTGTCTCAAATGATTATTATCCCTCCATACTAATACCCTAGAAGTATATTAACTAGGCTTATGTTTTCTAATTGAAAAAAAGTTATCTATTGAAGTATCATTATAATAATAAAATGCTGACCTTGATGGAATGGTATATTTACTTTTTAGTTGATCCGTAATATCATAAGATCAGCACCATTACAGATACATCTGTTAAAAAACGTCAGGTTTTTAACCGTATAGCGGCTAATCTATATATAATATTGAACACAGTGGTGATCATTGTATTTTTATTTTAAAATACCGGTTGTCCTGAGTTTCCTGAATTGTCGTCTGTTTAGACAAAAGTTTTTTTCCCCTTTCGTGGCGTCCCTGAACAACGCCCACATGCGTAGCTTAAGGGTACATCACTATTCGTCAGGATACCCATAAGCCCACGCCCCCCCTTTTTGCGTGACTGCAGGGGAGTGCATGTGACGTTGGGTACTCTTCCTGCCAATCCCAAAAGCTCAGCTAGCAAATCTAGAAACATTAGATAGACCAACCCTCCCCCTTGCTCCAATACTAAAATGGAGAGATAATAGAGGGGGAGGGGGAGTTCAAATACCAGTGTAATTGCCATCCACTTGGAGAGCATTGCCTTTATGTATAACTTGAAATAAAAAATCTTACGATCATAGCCCATATATAAGTAAGTTAAGCATTTGCTAATCAAATGTTGCGTGTGTTAAATGGATAGGAAACATATCAGAAATAGATGCTATATTTTTAATCCAATGTATACAATTGCACAAGGTATATTTCTATACTATGGGGCTATAATGCTCATAAAATCCTTTTACCACAGAGGGACTATATTCAGTTATTATTCCCCAAATCTTTGGAACTGAATGTTTGTGTGTAATATGTCTAAAATCATAATTAAATAACCTATTGTTAATCGAAAAAAAACCCCAATAAAAATAACTCCTATTGAAGCTATTCCTAAATCCTGTACCAATGCCTTCATGACCCTCAGGAGGAGAGAAACTTTTTGGATCAAAAAATTAAGAACTCTTCAACCTGATGGGCTCAATGAAAACTTAGATATGGCAGCATTTTGATCTGTTGTATTATGCTAACAAGAGCTGAAAGTGTTGCTATTCCTAAAATCAAAATAGGACTCACAATACTTGTACCAATACTACATCACAATTATGAAGTGATTGGTACCACTAGTAAAAACCTACTGGTATTCCACAAACTATATAAAGACTAATTGTATAGTCATATTGTACGCCACATTCACGCTGTGATTGTTTAATAATTTTAACAATTCTACAGCAACAAACACCACTTAGACAAAGGATTCCAGGAAGCTGAATTTCTGGGTACTTTTGTCTAAATTTAAAAGAGCACTCACTTTCTTTTAATATTGCACACCATTCTACACAGTGGTTGTTTACTACCTAAACACTAATAAAGATTTATTAGGTTTAATATTCACTAAATTGTTTGTTCTAGATTATTATAGAATTTATTTTAGTCTCACAATTAGGTTGGAAAGGCATTTTAGTATAACAAAATTTAGTTACACTTCCAACACAGTGGTTGTTTAATATATATTTAGATTAATAAATATTTCTCTTAGTCACACTCTATCACTCATATTATGACACTCGATTAAATTACCATTTATAACTACCTGAGGGTAGTGGCACTCAGGGTACATTTCACACAACTAGAAATAAATAGATTTATTTGCATTTTAATTTATGTTTATTTATTCTTTATTTAATATCACACTCACATAATGATTTATCACAATTAGGGTAGCACACTATCGATTAACAATAGGTTATTTAATTATGATTTTAGACATATTACACACAAACATTCAGTTCCAAAGATTTGGGGAATAATAACTGAATAGAGTCCCTCTGTGGTAAAAGGATTTTATGAGCATTATAGCCCCATAGTATAGAAATATACCTTGTGCAATTGTATACATTGGATTAAAAATATAGCATCTATTTCTGATATGTTTCCTATCCATTTAACACACGCAACATTTGATTAGCAAATGCTTAACTTACTTATATATGGGCTATGATCATAAGATTTTTTATTTCAAGTTATACATAAAGGCAATGCTCTCCAAGTGGATGGCAATTACACTGGTATTTGGACTCCCCCTCTATTATCTCTCCGTTTTAGTATTGGAGCAAGGGGGAGGGTTGGTCTATCTAATGCAGTGCTTTCCAAACTGTGTGTCGTGACACATCAGTGTGTCGGCGGCAGTGTGTAGGTGTGTCTCTGCTTCAGCACAATTTTTTTTTTAATTTAAAATTATTTTTACATTTTTTTTTTGGTTTCCGACTTTCCGCCTGCCTGCTACGCATATCACGTGGTTGATAAGTGGGTCACAGATCATCTTAACCTATTGGCGCAGCTTAGCGGGAACTGAAACTATTCCCATTGGTGGCACATTGGCTCCTGACTGCACGTGTAGACTCCTCAATCGGCTCGTGACTGCACAATTAGTCAGTGAGTGGGACAGCAGTGTGTTTGCAGCGTGGGCAGTAGTCAGTTGGACTCGCAGAGCTCTGAGGGCAGCAGCTTAAACGCTGAGCTGAAGTCAGAAGTCAGTGTTTGTTGTTTTTTTTTTTCAGCTAGCTCCCAGTAGTGCATTGCTGCTCCTGCTCTTGATATATATGGCTAGAAAGTGGAAGCTTAAAAATGCTTGATGATGAAATTCAGGTGTCTTTATCTAATATTCTACTAAATGTTCAGAAACTGTGTTCATCCCATCAACCTCATACATCCCATATTCCTCATACATCCCAATAGTAAGTAGCTATTGATGTTATTAAACTTTTTTTAATTCTTGCACATACATACTGTTACTTGTAAATACATTTCGTTATTATATAATTTATGTATGTGTCCGTATCTCTTAAAACAAGTTAGTTTAACCTCCTGTTTGCTAGTACAACTGAATTACTGTGTCTCAAAATGATGTAGGTCTAAAAAGTGTGTCACCACTATGAACAGTTTGGAAAGCTCTGATCTAATGTTTCTAGATTTGCTAGCTGAGCTTTTGGGATTGGCAGGAAGAGTACCCAACGTCACACGCACTCCCCTGCAGTCACGCAAAAAAGGGGGGCGTGGGCTTATGGGTATCCTGACGAATAGTGATGTACCCTTAGGCTACGCATGTGGGCGTTGTTCAGGGACGCCACAAAAGGGGAAAAAAACTTTTGTCTAAACAAACAACAATTCAGGAAACTCAGGACAACCGGTATTTTAAAATAAAAATACAATGATCACCACTGTGTTCAATATTATATATAGATTAGCCGCTATACGGTTAAAAACCTGACGTTTTTTAACAGATGTATCTGTAATGGTGCTGATCTTATGATATTACGGATCAACTAAAAAGTAAATATACCATTCCATCAAGGTCAGCATTTTATTATTATAAAGATACTTCAATAGATAACTTTTTTTCAATTAGAAAACATAAGCCTAGTTAATATACTTCTAGGGTATTAGTATGGAGGGAGAATGATCATTTGAGACAATAAACTACAACAAAATATATACATGCATACACACTATTACACTATTACACTTTGTGGCATAATTTGATGTACTATGTATCAAAAATGTATTTGTGCTTATTGTGATATAAACCTACATAGGTTATGTTTAGAGATGTAGGATAATTTCTATTGATCTGAATGTTATATACAATTGAATTTTATTAATACTGTCAAATGTTTTTAATTCTGTCTGTGAGGGTTTATGTTTATAGAGGTTGCTATACCAACTGATTACCAATACAGGTGTTAACACTTTGATGGTTAATTAATTGCTCATCAGGACCAAGCCCCTTTTTTGGATTTATCCTTTATATGTAGCAAGTGTTTGTGACATTGTTTTATAGCCTGATGAAACAGCCCTGTGGTGGCTGAGAAACGCGTCGCTTGATTTTAAATAAAGAACTTTTTATTATATCACTTGCTACTATTCTTGTCCTATTTTGTGGGGGCAGAATATTTCTTCTCTCTGGACTTTTGTGTTCAAATTGGGATCACCTTTATCCTGCTGGCTGGAATCTGCAGTCCACTGGGCGGCTGAGAGGTCCCAGTAACGCTGATATTGCACCTGGCAGTGCTTCACCTTTTGTAAGTGCAACTTTTAAATATTCTATCCTCCTGGCCTAAACAGTACTGGGCTATGTTTTTGCCTTGTTTTATTCCAGGATTTAACCAATAGGCCATCCCAAGGATCATCTGGTTTTGGATCTCTAACTGGTGGTGACGTGAGCTGGACCACGTTTATAGCTCCAGTCTGCTACAATAGCACCATAAGGGTGTGCCTCACTTGTGAGTATATTCTATCTGTTGGTCCTGTGTGCTCTGGTGTTTTGACGTTACTAGGCCATGTTTGGCACCTCTGTTCCTTTTCTCTTTTTAGTTTAGTAACATTACTGTTCTGTAAATTATTGTGTACAAAATTAATCTGCATACATCAGGGCCGAGATTACATATACAGCTCAGGCTTCGGTGCAAGCGCTGAAACCCGCACCACCCATAAATTCACCTCGCACATCGGGCTATTACATATAGGGCGCCGTCAGTTCATAAAGTGTCGTAAGTCGGATAAACTAGCAATGTCCAGAAATGAGCGTAAATACAAATTTCTGGAGTCGCTATTGACTTACGGCACTTTACAAACTGCCAGCGCCTAAGAAAAATGAAAAATATATTAAATCTCCCGTAACAGTCTAACACGCCTCCCAAAAATAAGACACATAAAACCCCTATATCTGCCATTAAACCCACATTGGAACTAATAAAAGTATTAACCCCTAAACCGACAACCCCCCCACAACGCAATATGCCTAACTAAACTTAACCCCTATATCCGCCATCAAACCCACACCGCAATAAACCTATTAAAGTATTAACCCCTAAATCCGCCAACCCCAACATCACAAACTACCGAATAAAACCATTAAACCATAATCCGCCATTAACCCACAACGCAAACTACCGATTAAAGTATTAACCCCTAAACCGCCAAAGCCCACAATGCAAATAAATAATTACATTACTAAGCCCACTAACCTAACACCCCCTAGCCTAACACCCCCTAAATGAACCCAAATTATATAAATTACAAAATACTAAACTTACTAACTATTAAAATAAAACAATCTAACACTACTTTAAAAAACAAAAACAAAAAAAACTAAGTATAAATTAAAGGGACAGTCTAGTCAAAATTATAATTGTGGTGTAGACTGTCCCTTTAAGCTACAATTACAGAAAATAAAAAAAATCTAAGATTACAGAAAATAAAAAACAAAATTATCACATTTTAAAACATTATACCTAAAAAAAAATTAAGATTACAGAAAATAACCCCCCCCCCCCCCGAATAATAAACCTAACACTAAAAAACCTAAACTACCCATTGCCCTGAAAAGGGCATTTGTTTGGGCATTGCCCTTTAATGGGCATTTAGCTCTTTTATGCACCCTAATTTAAATAAACCCCCCCAAAATGTTTAGAAAAGGATTATCTTTGTACGATGGCAGCCGTACACTGAATAGTGAATTCAAGGTACGCAATTAAAAATGGCACCCCTTGAATTCCTATTGGATGATTTGATTCTTCAAATTCAAATCAGCCAATAGGATGAGAGCTACTCAAATCCTATTGGCTGTTCAAATACAATAGAATTTCAGTAGCTCTCATCCTATTGGTTGATTTGAACAGTCAATAGGATTTGAATGGCCCTCATCCTATTGGCTGATTTGAATTTGAAGAATTAAATCAGCCAATAGGAATTCAAGGGACGCCATTTTTAATCACGTACCTTGAATTCACTATTCAGTGTATGGCAGCAATTGTACAAAGAGGATTCTCCATGCTCCATGGCTCCGCAGTCACCAGTCTTCAGTTCCAGGGTCGCCGGTCTTCAGCTCTGCGGTCATTGGTCTTCAGTTCCGCCCTCCGCTACGCGCCGGATTGTTTCTGGAAGAAAGAAGAGGTCACTGCTTGGAAGAAGAATTCCACCGCATGGGACAGGACCTTCTCCGCCGGACTTCAGGAACTGTGAGTACCAACCTGGGGGTTAGACTTAGGTTTTTGTTTTTTTTATATTAGGGTGGGCAATGCGTAAAAGAGCTAAATGCCCCAACAAATTCCCCTTTCAGGGCAATGGGTTGTTTAGGTTTTTAGTGTTAGGTTTTTTATTTGGGGGGTTTGGTGGGTGGGGGGTTTTACTGTTAGGGAGGACTTTGTGTATTTTGAATGTAAAAGAGATATTTATCTTGGGGCAATGCCCTGCAAAAAGTCATTTTAAGGGCTACTGGTAGTTTATTCTTAGATTAAGGGGTGTTTTTATTTTGAGTGTCTTTTTTATTTTCATAGGGATTAGGTATAATGTTTTAAAATGTGATAATTTTGTTTTTTATTTTCTGTAATCTTAGATTTTTTTTATTTTCTGTAATTGTAGCTTAAAGGGACAGTCTACACCAGAATTTTAATTTTGACTAGACTGTCCCTTTTATTTATACAATAAATAATGTTAGGTTTTTTATTTTAATAGTTAGCAACTTTACTATTTTGTAATTTAGGTAATTTGGGTTCATTTAGGGGGTGTTAGGTTAGGAGACTTAGTAATTTAATTATTTATTTGCGTTGTGGACTTTGGCAGTTTAGGGGATAATACTTTAATAGGTAGTTTGCGTTGTCGGCTTTAGTGGTTTCGGGGTTAAAACTTTAATAGGTAGTTTGCGTTGTGGATTAATGACGGATTAGGGGTTAATAGTTTTATTAGGTAGTTTGCGATGTTGAAGTTGGCGGATTTAGGGGTTAATACTTTATTTTTAGTTGCGGTGTGGGTTTGATTGCGTATATAGGGGTTAATACAATTTATTAGTTATTGCGGTTGGGGAATGCGGTTAACAGGTAGATAGATATTGCGCATGCGTTAGGTGTTAGTTTATTTTTGCAGGCAGTTTCGGGAGTTACGGTGCTTCCATACTCAGTACAAGGCTTGCTGCAGCTGCCTTTGTGTGGCGAGGGGAAAATGGAGTAAGTTTTCTCAATTTTCGCCAAGTAAGTCCTTGCGCTGAATTTTGGATACCGATTTGTGACGCGATCCCATGTTAGCTTATGGGAGTAAAAATTGATTGTGACGGGTGAAATATACGTGACATTTATATGCAGCGCTGTATATTGGATACCAAAACCGCATAAAAAACAGTATCACCGGCTTTTGCGGGCGACGCTGCATATGTAATGGGGCCCCAGGAGTGAAAATAGTGAGAGTTGTGAGAAAGAGAGAGCTTCACACACAGATAACGTCCCTGTCCTTCCAATTTTCTGAAACGGACAGGCTTATTTCACACACACATACAGTATATATATATATGTATATACATATATAAAGAAGAATTTTATTGAGGATTTACTCAATATACTTTTATATCTCAATTATTTCCTTTTTCAGGATACATTTTATTTACAAAAACGTGGAACCGCTATGAGTTCGAATATGGCCCCTTCATACGCCAACATCTTTGTTAGCCAATTTGAGGAGAGAAATGTTTATACCAACCAAGACTTTAAAACCAAATGTAGGCTATGGCTTCGCTATATAGATGATGTCTTTGGCGTATGGAGGGGCCCTATTTCATCCTTAATAGATTTTGTGGATGAGCTTAATAAGTGCACTGACAGTTTGAGATTTACTTTAAATTTTTCTGACACCTCTATAAATTACCTTGACACGATCATATACAAAAAAGATTCAGTTCTTAAAACAGATCTTTATGTTAAGCCAACTGATCGCAATACATTATTACAATATAATAGTTACCATCCTAAGAGAGTTTTTTCTTCCATTCCAAAAAGTCAATTTATAAGAACTATTAGAAATGTACAGGACAAGGATATGCAAGAAACTAGACTGGAGGAAATGGCTAGCAAATTTAAAGACAGAGGATATCCCCCATCTATGATCACTAGATGTAAAAATGAAGCTTTACACAAGAAAAGTGTTAAACCAAAGAAGAAGAATAAACGTATATTTTTTTCTTCAGAATTTAATACACATAGTGATCATATTGCTAATATCATTAAAAAACACTGGTATCTTCTGGGTAAGTTTAACCCACATATATCTGAATTTTTAGTCCCCCCTATACACTCATATAGACGAGTGAAAAATATTAGGGATACCTTAGTTAAGGCTGACATTGGCAGTACTAACACCAGTAGGATTACCTATCTTACTACTCCCAAAAAGGGCTCATACCCCTGTCTTCATTGGGCACAATGTAATGCTATGATAAAAGGTAAACACATAGCACAAATCAATGACCGAAAAATGCGGGAAATTAATGGATACTATACCTGTGATACAGACTTTGTAGTTTATCTATTAAAATGCCCGTTTGGGAGGGGCTATGTAGGGGAAACTACACGCCCCATTAGAGATAGGATTAGTGGGCATAAATCTTCAATTAGATGCCAAGATAAAACCCTTCCAGTTTCTTCCCATTTTCTTGAAATGGGACACACTGTTAGCCAACTTAGGTACCAAATAATAGATCATATCCCTAAACTTAGGAGAGGAGGGAATAGGGAACTTGAACTCAAAAAGAGAGAGGTATGGTGGATTCAACAACTTAAAACTCTACATCCTGTAGGTCTGAATAGAGATTATGATCTCCATTTGTTTTTATAAATGTTATCTTTCTTCATATATATATGCATTTTAACTTTGGATGTCATGATTAAACTTTGCATCACTGCTCATGTGTTTAACTTTACCTATGTACTTAACATCTTGTTTAGACTTAAAAAAAAATCTTGTTTTTCTACATGTGCAATTCATGAATTGGCCAAAAGATGGCAGTAGTAATTTCTATCAATGGCCAATAAAAGTTTAGCCAATATGGAGTTAATATGTTTGTAATTAAGCCATCTGGCCTATTTAAAGCTGTGCTGCAGTGCAATCCATAGCATGATTAAGGGTCTGCGTTACCCAAAACGTTGCTGTCTGTTCATTATGTCACCTTAATAAAGGTTTATTCACTTTTAAAAGAAACAGTGCTGGAGCCATTCACTTTTTTCCTTTTGGATATATATATATATATATATATATATATATATATATATATATATATATATATATATATATAGTCCATATATGCAAAGTGTAACAGCACCACAGCACAGTCTTACTTCTTAGAGGTGAAAAATTCTTTTATTGAGGTACAACAACCATAAAAAGGCGACGTTTCGGACCTACATGGTCCTTATTCATGCATAGTTAAAATACAACTGAACAAACATTTAAAAAGGGTATCAGAGCCAATCAGGGTTTAGTGCTGTGAACTAATTGATTTAACTCATACCTGTCCAGGTATTGCAATTTGCTTTACTTAAGTGCCCCCTGGTGGCCCCAAAACACATAACATTTTAAAACAAAAGAATATCTTATAAAAACAAATACAAATCATAGTCCCTATTCAGACCATAAGGGTGTAAAGTATTCAAACGTTTAATCCACCATACTTCTTTTTGTTTTAACTTTAATTCCCTATTGCCCCCTCTTCTATGTATGGGAATATGGTCTATAATTTGAAAGCGGAGTTGGCTAACTGTGTGTCCCATTTGTGTGAAATGTGCAGAAACTGGTAATGACAAATCTTTAGATTTAATAGAGGCCTTATGTTGGCTGAACCTATCCCTGGCAGCCTGGGTGGTCTCGCCAATATAACAAAGCCCACATGGGCATTTAAGTAAATAGATTACATAATTGGTCTGGCATGTATATAATCCATTTATAGTGTATTGTTTCCTTTTATCATTTTGTGCCAGGTATTTGCCTTTAATTATAGAGTTACATTGGGCGCAGTGCAGACAGGGATAACATCCCTTATTTGGTGTAGTTAGGTAGTTAACATTAGATGGTTTGATGGTACCTATATCGGCACTAACAATATTATCCCTAAGGTTTTTAACCCTTCTGTATGAGGGCATGGGGGGTAGTTTGAAAGATTCTACTTCTGGATTATATTTAGACAGTAAGTGTCAATATTTTCTTACTATTCTAAAAACATCACTACTCAGATCACTATACTCCATAGAAAAGACCAATCTGTTAGATCTACTTACTGTGCTGTTTTTAGGATGTTTTTTAGTTTGTTTTCTTTGTATTTTGTCTACCTCTTCAATACTCCTAGCTACTATCTCTTCTGGATATCCTCTTTGGATAAATTTATTGCCCATAGATTTCAATCTTTCTGGCAATATCTCTTGGTCTTGAACTATTCTCTTTGTACGCAATAGCTGGCTCCTGGGTATAGATCTGAACACTGTTTCTGGATGAAAACTTTCATATCTTAGCAATGTATTCCTATCTGTTGGTTTGGTATAAAGATCAGTGCTCAGTTTTGTGCCTTGCTTATAGACAGTAGTATCAAGAAAGTTAACTTTTTGATGAGAATATGTAAGTGTAAATCTAATGCCCACCATGGAGGCATTAATGTCCTCAACAAACTGAATTAAGGACTCCAATGAGCCCCCCCATATGCCAAAAATATCATCTATATACCTTAGCCAGAGCTTACAGCTACTGATGAATGGCTGACTATTGTAGACAAATTTGTTCTCAAAACCACTCATGAACAAATTGGCATATGAGGGGGCTACATTGGAGCCCATTGCTGTCCCCCGTTTTTGCATATAATATGTGTCCTGAAAAAGGAAGTAATTACAGTACAATATCAATCTTAGCATGTCGTCAACAAAATCAATCTGAGATGGATTATATAGTTTGCTTTCACTTAAAAAACTTTTGACAGTAGTTAAACCAGCCTCATGTGGAATTGAAGTATAGAGATTTACCACATCAAGTGTAAAAATTAAACATGTATCCTCTATTTCAACTCCTGCAAGTTTTGTTAGAAAATCATTTGTGTCTTTAATGAATGATCTTTGCTGTTTGACTAAAGGAAAGAGGATCTTGTCTAAAAAAATTGAAGTGTTAGAAAACACAGAATCAGTACAAGCCACAATAGGGCGTCCAGGTGGATGTGTGAGGTTTTTATGTACCTTGGGCAATGTATAGAAAACTGGTGTTATTGGAAATTTGTTAAACAAAAATTCATAAATCTCTTTAGAGATAATATTGCGTCCCAAGGCTCTATCTAAAATCCCTCTAAGTTCACTTTGTATCTCTATAAGGGGGTTGTGATCCAGTATTTCATAAACTCCCCCATCTGATAATTGTTGTAGAATTTCCTGGGTGTAATAATCAGTATCTAATATCACAATAGAACCGCCCTTATCAGCGTTTTTTATTGTGATGTTTTTATTACTTTTAAGGGTAGATATAGCCTCCCATTCCCCTTTAGTTAAATTGTGTTGTTTAGTATATGGTTGCAATTTTGCTTTCTTCACTAAAGTTGATATCAAGAAAGAGTATGAAAAAACAAAAAGACAATTAATATCCCTGGAACTGCATTCAGTTACACTTGCAGAATACTATCGTATTAAAAGGATCCCTAGGGGCTTAAGGGTAAAGTTAAGACCTACCATCCTGTCTAATAATGAAATCTATAAAAATAAGTTTGAAAGTATATTGAACAAATGTTCATTTGACCTAATTGTCCTGATGGTGGAATGTCTGCAAATTGAAATTGAAAAACAGAAAAAGGCTGTACAAGACACAGAACGAGCTATGGAAACTAAACTTACCTTGGAGATGTTAAAGACCACCAAAGATTAAATTGATGCCTTGTTATCACAGTGATATTAGATACTGATTATTACACCCAGGAAATTCTACAACAATTATCAGATGGGGGAGTTTATGAAATACTGGATCACAACCCCCTTATAGAGATACAAAGTGAACTTAGAGGGATTTTAGATAGAGCCTTGGGATGCAATATTATCTCTAAAGAGATTTATGAATTTTTGTTTAACAAATTTCCAATAACACCAGTTTTCTATACATTGCCCAAGGTACATAAAAACCTCACACATCCACCTGGACGCCCTATTGTGGCTTTTACTGATTCTGTGTTTTCTAACACTTCAATTTTTTTAGACAAGATCCTCTTTCCTTTAGTCAAACAGCAAAGATCATTCATTAAAGACACAAATGATTTTCTAACAAAACTTGCAGGAGTTGAAATAGAGGATACATGTTTAATTTTTACACTTGATGTGGTAAATCTCTATACTTCAATTCCACATGAGGCTGGTTTAACTACTGTCAAAAGTTTTTTAAGTGAAAGCAAACTATATAATCCATCTCAGATTGATTTTGTTGACGACATGCTAAGGTTGATATTGTACTGTAATTACTTCCTTTTTCAGGACACATATTATATGCAAAAACGGGGGACAGCAATGGGCTCCAATGTAGCCCCCTCATATGCCAATTTGTTCATGAGTGGTTTTGAGAACAAATTTGTCTACAATAGTCAGCCATTCATCAGTAGCTGTAAGCTCTGGCTAAGGTATATAGATGATATTTTTGGCATATGGGGGGCTCATTGGAGTCCTTAATTCAGTTTGTTGAGGACATTAATGCCTCCATGGTGGGCATTAGATTTACACTTACATATTCTCATCAAAAAGTTAACTTTCTTGATACTACTGTCTATAAGCAAGGCACAAAACTGAGCACTGATCTTTATACCAAACCAACAGATAGGAATACATTGCTAAGATATGAAAGTTTTCATCCAGAAACAGTGTTCAGATCTATACCCAGGAGCCAGCTATTGCGTACAAAGAGAATAGTTCAAGACCAAGAGATATTGCCAGAAAGATTGAAATCTATGGGCAATAAATTTATCCAAAGAGGATATCCAGAAGAGATAGTAGCTAGGAGTATTGAAGAGGTAGACAAAATACAAAGAAAACAAACTAAAAAACATCCTAAAAACAGCACAGTAAGTAGATCTAACAGATTGGTCTTTTCTATGGAGTATAGTGATCTGAGTAGTGATGTTTTTAGAATAGTAAGAAAATATTGACACTTACTGTCTAAATATAATCCAGAAGTAGAATCTTTCAAACTACCCCCCATGCCCTCATACAGAAGGGTTAAAAACCTTAGGGATAATATTGTTAGTGCCGATATAGGTACCATCAAACCATCTAATGTTAACTACCTAACTACACCAAATAAGGGATGTTATCCCTGTCTGCACTGCGCCCAATGTAACTCTATAATTAAAGGCAAATACCTGGCACAAAATGATAAAAGGAAACAATACACTATAAATGGATTATATACATGCCAGACCAATTATGTAATCTATTTACTTAAATGCCCATGTGGGCTTTGTTATATTGGCGAGACCACCCAGGCTGCCAGGGATAGGTTCAGCCAACATAAGGCCTCTATTAAATCTAAAGATTTGTCATTACCAGTTTCTGCACATTTCACACAAATGGGACACACAGTTAGCCAACTCCGCTTTCAAATTATAGACCATATTCCCATACATAGAAGAGGGGGCAATAGGGAATTAAAGTTAAAACAAAAAGAAGTATGGTGGATTAAACGTTTGAATACTTTACACCCTTATGGTCTGAATAGGGACTATGATTTGTATTTGTTTTTATAAGATATTCTTTTGTTTTAAAATGTTATGTGTTTTGGGGCCACCAAGGGGCACTTAAGTAAAGCAAATTGCAATACCTGGACAGGTATGAGTTAAATCAATTAGTTCACAGCACTAAACCCTGATTGGCTCTGATACCCTTTTTAAATGTTTGTTCAGTTGTATTTTAACTATGCATGAATAAGGACCATGTAGGTCCGAAACGTCGCCTTTTTATGGTTGTTGTACCTCAATAAAAGAATTTTTCACCTCTAAGAAGTAAGACTGTGCTGTGGTGCTGTTACACTTTGCATGTATGGACTGTATCTCTTGGAGTGTGGCTGATACTCCACAGTAACGAGCACACAAGCTGGAAGCCAGTATTGAAACTTATGGTGCTGGGCTCTAACTATCTATTGTTTATATATATATATATATATATATATATATATATATATATATATAGATATATATATATATATATATATATATATATATATATATATATATAGATATATATAGATTATATATATATATATATATATATATATATATTTTATATATAGATGATAGATAGATAGATAGATAGATAGATAGATAGATAGATAGATATATTACCTTTTTGTATGTGTTAAAGAGTTGTGAATAAAAAGCCAGGGAGTCTCATTCTATTATGAAGAGTAAAAGTAGGAATGTTTCAGCCCTCTGTGGCTAAAGGATTTAGAGTAGGACCAGTCGAATTGGGGCACCTTGTAAGCGGTGACTGGCTAAGCAAAATATGGCCATATTGTGTGACTAAGTTCCCAATATTATTTAAAAAAAGATAGTTGTCTCTTGATGTATATGCAGGCAATTTTTTGCAGCAGTAAAAAATATGTTGTGCTTTTGAAAATTGATGTGCGCTGATACCTCTTTGTTTGTGTAATTACTGGGTCATATTGGCAGCACTCCCAGATGTTGATTTAAACTTTTTGTAAGGTGTGCTAAAAAAACAAATTTTGTATTTGTATTTAAAATTACCAGGGAGACTGACCATCTCCCATTGGTTTAAGCACCCCACCCAAGTTCAGGTGTGCTCATTACAGTGTTAAAGAGTTGTGAATAAAAAGCCAGGGAGTCTCATTCTATTATGAAGAGTAAAAGCAGGAATGTTCCAGCCCTCTGTGGCAAAAGGATTTAGAGTAGGACCAGTCGAATTGGGGCACCTTGTAAGCGGTGACTGGCTAAGCAAAATATGGCCATATTGTGTGACTAAGTTCCCAATATTATTTAAAAAAAGATAGTTGTCTCTTGATGTATATGCAGGCAATTTTTTGCAGCAGTAAAAAATATGTTGTGCTTTTGAAAATGGATGTGCGCTGATACCTCTTTGTTTGTGTAATTACTGGGTCATATTGGCAGCACTCCCAGATGTTGATTTAAACTTTTTGTAAGGTGTGCTAAAAAACCAAATTTTGTATTTGTATTTAAAATTACCAGGGAGACTGACCATCTCCCATTGGTTTAAGCACCCCACCCAAGTTCAGGTGTGCTCATTACAGTGTTAAAGAGTTGTGAATAAAAAGCCAGGGAGTCTCATTCTATTATGAAGAGTAAAAGCAGGAATGTTTCAGCCCTCTGTGGCAAAAGGATTTAGAGTAGGACCAGTCGAATTGGGGCACCTTGTAAGCGGTGACTGGCTAAGCAAAATATGGCCATATTGTGTGACTAAGTTCCCAATATTATTTAAAAAAAGATAGTTGTCTCTTGATGTATATGCAGGCAATTTTTTGCAGCAGTAAAAAATATGTTGTGCTTTTGAAAATGGATGTGCGCTGATACCTCTTTGTTTGTGTAATTACTGGGTCATATTGGCAGCACTCCCAGATGTTGATTTAATCTTTTTGTAAGGTGTGCTAAAAAACCAAATTTTGTATATATATATATATATATATATATATATATATATATATATATATATATATATACAATTAGCACGTGTTCCAGCACTCCAGCTTCAACTAATAACATAGTTGCCAACATTTAAAAAAAAATTCCAGGGACACTTTGCAGCAGAGCAAGCGGGTTACTGGAGTGTTGACGACCTACTGTTCAACTGCTCCGCCCACTCAGTTCTGCAATCAAAACACACCCATTTGAAAGTAATAGTATAATTTAGACTTATCCATAGTTTATTATACAGATTACAGCACCAAGCTCTTACACCTACCCAGTCTCTGGAACACATTCTAGGCATATGGTTATTTTTACACATGAAAGAAAAAAATTGGGTTTCATGTCCCTTTAAAGCTTATTTGCTGTTGAAACAGACCAGTAAGTGCCGTCTTATTGCTATATATATATATATATATATATATATATATATATATATATATATATATATATATATATATATATATATATATATATTTACACACATAAATATAAATACATACACATGTTCACTCTAACTGTAGATTGATGTCACTAGTTATTCCATTGATGGTGTCTTGCACAGGGCAGGATAGGGGCAGTTTAAGTTATGAATTCACCTTCTTTTCAATGTGTTTCCTAGTTTTTCATGTGCTTCCCTATTCCTCCGCACACAATACCCTTCTCCTGTTTTGTGCAGCTGTGCAAAGCCAACATCTATATATCTAGTTCTTATCTTTTAGAAAAGCTTATAAAATTACATATTTACACACATTTCTATAGACTTTGCAGAACAAAGGCTTTATAAGTTTTTCTATGATTAGAATATACCCCTACGTGTGTGTATATAGGTCTGCAGGGTTTGGTTTTAAATTTCATAACATTTGTCAATTTTAGACAAATTAATAAAACAGCATGGTTCTGTTACCTAAATATTCTAAATGTCCAATTGTTTTGAAGGGCACCATCATTTTCTCAAAAAAACATATTAGTAACCACATTTTTACTTACATTTTAGGGCAGAAATAGTCCCTTTTGCCGTAACTCTAAAACACCCAGCATTTAGTTTGATTGTCCAATCAGAAACTTACTAATCTATCTGGGAGAGTGCACTGTTAATGAACAGTGTCTGCATGACCACAAAAATTCTGTTAATTAACTTTAAAATGTGCTAAAAGATCAGTTGTAATTTGACTCACCATCAGTAACATCTTGATGCCCCCGCCATATACAGTGGATATAAAAAGTCTACATACAACCTGTTAAAATGTCAGGTTTCTGTGATGTAAAAAAACTAGACAAAGATAAATCATTTCAGAACTTTTTCCACCTTTAATGTGACCTATAAACTGTACCACTCAATTGAAAAACAAACTGAAATGTTTTAGGTAGAGGGAAGAAAAAAATATAAAAATAAAATAATATGGTTGCATAAGTGTGCACACCCTTAAACTAATACTTTGTTGAAGCACCTTTTGATTTTATTACAGCACTCAGTCTTTTTGGGTATGAGTCTATCAGCATAGCACATTTTGACTTGGCAAGATTTGCCCACTCTTTGCAAAAATACTCCAAATCTGTCAGATTGTGAGGGCATCTCCTGTGCACAGCCCTCTTCAGATCACTCCACAGATTTTCAATCGGATTCAGGTCTGTTCTCTGGCTGGGCCATTACAAAACTTTAATCTTCTTCTGGTGAAGTCATTCCTTTGTTGATTTGGATGTATGCTTTGGGTCATTGTCATGCTGAAAGATTAAGTTCCTCTTCATGTTCAGCTTTCTAGCAGAAGCCTGAAGGTTTTGTGCCAATACTGACTGGTATGTGGAACTGTTTATAATTCCCTCTAGCTTAACTAAGGCCCCAGTTCCAGCTGAAGAAAAACAGCCCCAAAGCATGATGCTGCCACCACCATGTTTCACTGTAGGTATGGTGTTCTTTTGGTGATATGCAGTGTTGTTTTTGCGCCAAACATATCTTTTGGAATTATTGCCAAAAAGTTCAACTTTGGGTTCATCATACCATAACACCTTTTCCCACATGCTTTTGGGAGACTTCAGATATGTTTTTGCAAAATGTAGCCTGGCTTGAATGTTTTTCTTGCTACTCTACCCCATAGCCCAGACATATGAAGAATACGTGAGATTGTCACATGTACCACACAATCAGTACTTGCCAGATATTCCTGCAGCTCCTTTAATGTTGCTGTAGGCCTCTTGGTAGCCTCTCAGACCAGTTTTCTTCTCGTCTTTTCATCAATTTTGGAGGGACGTCCAGTTCTTGGTAATGTCACTGTTGTGCCATATTTTCTCCACTTGATGATGACTGTCTTCACTGTGTTCCATGGTATATCTAATGCCTTGGAAATTGTTTTGTACCCTTCTCCTAACTGATATCTTTTAACAATGAGATCCCTCTGATGCTTTGGAAGCTCTCTGTGGACCATGGCTTTTGCTGTGGGATGCGACTAAGAAAATTTCAGGAAAGACCAACTAGAGCAGCTAGTTAATCAGAGGCACTTTAAATGATGGCAGGTGTATGCTGACTCCTATTTAACATGATTTTGAATGTGATTGCTTAATTCTGAACACAGCTACATCCCCAGTTATATGCAACCACATTATTTTAGTTTTTTTTGTTTTCTTCCCTCCACCTAAAAAATTTCAGTTTGTTTATCAATTGAGTTGTACAGTTTATAGGTAACATTAAAGGTGGAAAAAGTTCTGAAATGATTTATCTTTGTCTCATTTTTTTACATCACAGAAACCTGACATTTTAACAGGTGTGTGTAGACTTTTTATATCCACTATATTGCATAAGGGATTAATGGCTTACCAGGTTGCTCCCAGGAGGGAGGGGGAAAAGAATAACCCATAATTCTATTAAACTTTTCAAGTAATAACTCAACAACCCCAAAAGGCCCTCCTTATAATAAAGACAGACACTTGGTTTGGGAAATAATTGGAGCATCACTGGTCCCCTTTTTTAACATATGAACTTAATAAATAATTGAAACAGACTATTACACAGATGGTGGCAAATGAGAAGCTAACACTACCCTGGATGCTACTAGGGGTGTTCCTAATTCTTCTGGCCTACCCACCCCAGAGGGAGGGGCACTCCAGCTAACTGAAGTAATCGGCCCCACCCTCATCATCCTGGCCATCACTCCCCCATTCACCATATCCATGCGCTCCTGGCTGCTACCTCCCACAGTTAGGGATGCTGACAAGACCTACCAACCAGGAGGCTCCGAGACCACCAGGCCGCTCAAGTCAGTTAGTCAACAGAAGGAGGCCAAAACTACCACTATTGGCTTACGCAGACTAGAATGCCTATCCCTATCTTAGCAATAGCCCCCTACCTACAGTACCTTTCTCACGCCACCATGATCAAACAGGGTGGGAGAGAGGGCAACTTGACAGCTTATTCTCCAGGAGCAAAGAGGAACAGGAACTGCAGACACCATCTTAAAAAAGGTAAGCCACTTTCCGTCCCTGCAACATTGTTGTAACTCACAACACTCCCCTTTATCTATCTCTCTCCCTGCCACCCTTAACCCTTATGACGCTAAAAGCCTTTCTGGCTCTACACTTACTTAAGGGATTGAAGGCTTACCAGGTCACTCCCAGGAGGGAGGGGGGAAAGAATAACCCATAACTCTATTAATCTTTTCAAGTAATAACTCAACAACCCCAAAAGGCCCCTGTTATAATAAAAACAGACACTTGGTTTGGGAAATTATTGGACCATCTCTGGTCCCCTTTATTAACATTTTAACTTAATTAATAACCGACACAGACTATAACACAAATGGCGGCAAATGAGAAGCTAACACTACCCCTGACTGAAGAGGTCAGCAGCCCAATGTAGACAACAGCAGAGGAACTCTGCTCGGATGGTGATGCTACTACAGGCATTCCAAATTCTTTTGGCCTACCTAACCCAGAGGAAGGGGCACTCCAGCTATCTGAAGTAATTAGCCCCACCCTCATAAGCCTGGCCATCACTCCCCCCATTTACCATCTCTATACCTCCCACCACAAAGGGATAGCATCTCAAATATCACTTGCCACCACCCACCTGTCCTGACTTACAGGAAGGGAGTGAGAGCCTTCGTTCAATCCCCTAGGAATAAGTCTAACCCTGCATCTGTTAGGTGAACCCCATTGGGCCTATATAGCTCCTGCTTGTCGGCTGTAATGGCATTGTGCCGTACCATAAAGCCCTGGGAACCAGTGATGGAAGTCCCACATCTTGGTTTAGTTTCTTTCTGACCCTGTAGGCTGCACTAGAATACCTCATGTGGCACAACTGGCATCTGGCTATGACATTAAACCAACCAATGGTAACCCGGGGATCCAAGTCCCAATCCAACACAAGTCAGATTGAATGATTTTAGTTAATTCTAGGGTAGGAATGAAGCCCATATGGTTCCCTCCCAGGTAAATTATAATAATATGGGGTTTACCCCAACGCCTGTGAGCATCAATGAGAGCACCTTGAAGCTGGGGCCAGCACATGCCCTAAACCATAGCAATCGTATAGAAACTTTGGATGTGGGGAAACCTAAATTCTGCCCCCCAGTCTTAGCGAGGGCCCGGATCACCGCCCAATGGATAAAAGTATGGCCAACGATCCACACTCTCGAGGCGGCCTTGTAAGCACCTGTAAACCAAACAGAATTAACAAATAACCTATGCCCCATATTAATGACTATATTTGCAGCATCCTGTGTATTTACAGAATCATTAACCCCTTCATTACCACTAATGTTGTGAATCCCATTCCTATTATTTTGTTAATTTACAAGTCACATAGCATTATCTAATATGGGCCCCTCCTGCCCTCTATAGGTGTTATCAGACATTGTTTCCATAGTTGAGCAAAAAGAGGCTGTTTTTTGGGTGGTAACTAGCCATAGAACAAGCTATTATGCTATTGATCGTTCTCAGGTTGAGCGCTTCTCTCTTTTTATTTATGCAAATTATGACATTTAGGGAAGTCTCCCTAAGTGTGATGCGGGAAGCCAGACGTGGACCCGCTGCTCAGTGTGCCTAGAGGGATATGGCTGCACCTCACTGACGAGGCCCACAATAGTCCAAAATGTACATCTGGGGTTTTGCTGTTTCTCTCGTTCAGAGAGGGATTGCCTGGTATTTCGGGGCTGGACTTTACTGTTAAGTCAGAATCAGACTGATATGCTTCAGGAAAGTTCTTCTCTGTGAAAAACACATGTTGAGCAAAAAGAGGCTGCTTCTTGGGTGTTAACTAGCCATAGAACAAGCTGTTATGCTATTGTTTGTTCTCAGGTTGAGTGCTTCTCTCTTTTTATTTATGCAAATTATGACATTTAGGGAAGTCTCCCTAAGTGTGATGCAGAGAGCCAGACATGGACCCGTTGCTCAGTGTGCCTAGAGGGATATGTCTGCACCTCACTGAAGAGGCCCACAATAGACCGAAACGTACGTCTGGTGTTTTGCTATTTCTCTCATTCAGAGAGGGATTACCTGGTATTTCGGGACTGTACTTTTAAGTCAGGATCAGACTGATATGCTTCAGGAAAGTTCTTCTCTGTGAAAGACACATGTTGAGCAAAAAGAGGCTGCTTCTTGGGTGGTAACTAGCCATAGAAAAAGCTATTATGCTATTGTTCATTCTCAGAGAGCGCTTCTCTCTTTTTATTTATGCAAATTATGACATTTAGGGAAGTCTTCCTAAGTGTGATGCGGGAAGCCAGACGTGGACCCATTGCTCAGTGTGCCTAGAGGGATATGGCTGCATCTCACTGACGAGGCCCACAATAGGCTGAAACGTACGTCTGGGGTTTTGCTGTTTCTCTTGTTCAGAGAGGGATTGCTTGGTATTTCAGGGATGGACTGCACTGTTAAGTCAGGATCAGACTGATATGCTTCAGGAAAGTTCTTCTCTGTGAAAGGCACATGTTGAGCAAAAAGAGGCTGTTTCTTGGGTGGTAACTAGCCATAGAACAAGCTATTATGCTATTGTTGGTTCTAAGGTTGAGCACTTCTCTCTTTTTATTTATGAAAATTATGACATTTAGGGAATTCTCTCTAAGTGTGATGCGGGGAGCCAGACGTGGACCCGTTGCTCAGTGTGCCTAGAGGGATATCGCTGCACCTCACTGACGAGGCCCACAATAGGCCAAAACGTACGTCTGGGGTTTTGCTGTTTCTCTCGTTCAGAGAGGGATTGCCTGGTATTTCGGGCTGGACTGTACTGTTAAAGGGCCACTAAACCCAAAATCTTTCTTTCATGATTCAGATAGAGAATATAAATTTAAACAACATTACAATTTACTGCCATTATTTATTTTGCTTCATTTTCTAACTATCCTTAGTTGAAGAAAAAGCAATGCACAGGATGAGCCAATCACACGAGGCTTCTATGTGCAGCAACCAATCAGCAGCTAGTGAGCATATCTAGATATGCTTTTCATCAAAGAATATCAAGAGAATAAAACAAATTAGATAATATAAGTAAATTAGAAAGATGTTTAAAATTGCATTCTCTTTCTAAATCATAAAAGAAAAAATGTGTGTGGCATGTCCCTTTAAGTCAGGATCAGACTGATATGCTTCAGGAAAGTTCTTCTCTGTGAAAGGCACATATTGAGCAAAAAGAGCCATAGAACAAGCTATTATGCTATTGTTCGTTCTCAGGTTTAGCGCTTCTCCCTTTTTATTTATTGTTCTCATAGTGCCTGCCCCAACTCTTTGCCTAAATGCTATTAGCCCTCTCTGGCGACCGACAGCACAGCCTCTGGCTAAGGAGTACATGTGGTGCTCACCTGCCAGAGCACCAATCCGGACCGCCGATCTGCCACGTGGGCTTCAAATAGGGGAAGCAATGACATCACCTGAAGTGATGTTGCACATAACCGGAAGGCCTACTGGTACAGGCCCTTTCGGAGGCGCGTGTGGTGGTAGAAGACCGGCAAGGGGAGCAATGGATGCGCGCTCCTGCACCACCCCAGGAGGGGGATCGTTAAGTGGCTCAGGGGGTAACTTCAGAGCAGGAGCAGGGCCTAAATTTTGTAGAAGCCTGAAATGGCCATGTGGCCTATGTGTTGTGGAGGCTCAGAGGGGGAGGAAAGGGCTATTGAAACCAGAAGGCCTGTAGGCTCAGAGGGGTATGTTAAAGGTCAG
Organism: Bombina bombina; assembly: GCF_027579735.1. NCBI lineage: Eukaryota > Metazoa > Chordata > Amphibia > Anura > Bombinatoridae > Bombina > Bombina bombina. The sequence goes on from NC_069499.1 coordinate 503,923,771, forward strand.
TAAGAACAGGATGGCCTAATGGGAGCACAGAAGGGACAGGGGTTGTAGGAAGTAACAGATTAATTTGCTGGCCTTAAGGTATTGTGGCCGCAATAGAGGAAAGAAGGGATTCTACTGCACCTGCCGCAGGAGGAGGGAGGGAAGAAAACAGGTTAATGTATGAGCTGGAGGGTTCCTGATGCTGGATTGCTAAAGAATAAATCATTATATGTGTCCCTGCAGCATCTGCTACATCAGGAGCAGGCTGAGTCTCAGGGATAACAGAGAGCGGGCAAGGGAGGGAAATTGGAGGAGGAGGGTGGATTTCACTCATCGCAATAACTGGAGTTTTAGATGCAGGAACAGGGGGCTGAACTGAGGCAGAAGGGGAAGGAGGGGGTCTTGGATATGTAATTGGGAAGAACGGATGAATTCCTCTGATTCAAGCACCTTTATCTGTTCATGCAGACCACAACATGTAACAGGTATATTTACCTCTCTGAATCTAAAAGGTGGAGCAGATGATTGTCTAGTGCGCCTCATCCTGAAGAGGAGAAGACTCGAAGATGGAGAGAAGATGAACCAACTTGACAGCTTCTTGTTCAGAAGCAAAGAGGAACAGGACACCAGCTTAAAAAAGGTAAGCCACTCCCAGACCCTGCAACATTGTTGCAACTCCCAACACTCCCCACCATCTATCTCTCTCCCTGCTAGCCTTAACCCTTATGATGCTGCAAGCCTATCTGGCTCTACACTTACTCTATTTTTTTTATTTTTTTTACATAACTTTACAGACCACCAAAAAAAAAAGAAAAAAAAAAAAGAAAGAAATCAGTGCATAGTTATTCATTGTATAAATCAACATTATATTTATTATGAATTATGTGGTCATATCATAGACTTTAAATCAAGATACATGTTTTCAAATTTGTTTGTATGAGTGTACAAAACCTGTACTACCAAATCAATGGTTTCTCTAGACTCAAATTTGTGCTTTCAGCTATAGAACAGTTAAAAAGAAAACATCTAGTCAACAACAATAAAAATAGTATCTGGGGATATAACCAAATGTGGAATAATAATCACTAGACCAGAGGAACTGTCTATTTTTGACAATTATATGACAAGTTAATTGATATAACAAGTGAAAAATAGTATCCTGAGGGCATTTTTCTCTGCAAAACGAACTGGCAACAAGTAATGAATTGTTAATGAAATTCAATATGCTCCAGCAAAAATGATATAGAGTAGATCTGAGTTATAACAATTAGCCTTTACACTTAAACAAATGCTATTAGTTTAAACAAATGCAATTTCCCACTATTTTTGTAATGAATCTGTAAATAAACAGTTTTTTTAAAGTGGTGGGCAAACTAAATGAGCATCCCGGCAAATTTATTAAAGGGACATTAAACACTAAGGGGGATATTTATCAAAGCCTCAACCGCAAATACGCCGGAATTCCGCTGCGTAATTGTTGCAAGATTAAGCCGACCTAGTTATCAAAGCCTACAGACCGGCAAATGTTGAAATTTGTCACGTAACATACGATCCGCCGGTCTCAATCCGATGCAGATCAATGCTTACGTCATTACAGATGTTCCGAATACACATTCGGCTCTATTTGACACCTTTTCCCAGTTATCAAACTTTTAACAGGTACGCTCATGGCTATTCCGGCCCAGCCTACCTGGTTTTCAATCCGCCATCCTTGAGGCCGCGGATGCCATAGAAATCAATGGAAGTCTGAAAGCAGCGAATACTTATGTTCGATGCTGCCAGATATCCCATTGATTTATATGGTTGAAAACAAGTTATGTTTACACCTAAGACCCTAACATAAACCCCGAGTCTAAACAACCCTAATCTTCCACCCTTGACATCACCGCCACGTAAATTTTTTTTATTAACCCCTATTCCGCCGCTCCCCAACACCACCGCCACTAAATAAACTTTTTAACCCCTAAACCTCTGGCCTCCCACATCACCACCACTAACTAAACCTATCTAAACCGTCAGCCCCCCACATCGCCATAAACTAAATTAAGCTATTAACCCCTAAACCTAACAACCCGCTAACTTTAAATTAAAATTACAACATCCCTATCTTCAAACAAATTTAAACTTACCTGTAGAATTAAAATAAACTATTTTAAACTATTTATTAACCTACCCTAACTATTATCCTACAATTAAACCTCCAATTAAGTAAAGTAAATTACATATTAAAGAAACCTAACCCTACTAAATTTATTTAAATATGCTATTAAACATTATTACAAATTAATAAATTACAGAAAAAACAAACACTAAGTTACAAAGAAAAACTAAATTAAGAAAAATAAAAAAACACATTATCAAAAATAAAAAAGAATTACACCTAATCTAATAGCCCTATCAAAATAAAAAGCCCCCCCCCCCTATAAAAAAACCCCTAGCCTACAATAAACTACCAATGGCCCTTGAAAGGGCCCTTTGTGGGGCATTGCCCCAAAATTATCAGCTCTTTAACCTGTAAAAAAAATACAAACACCCCCCAACAGTAAAACCCACCACCCAACCAACCAACCCCCCAAATAAAAAACCTATCTAAAATAAACTAAGCTCCCCATTGCCCTGAAAAAGGCATTTGTATGGTCATTGCCCTTAAAAGGGCATTTAGCTCTTTTACATGCCCAGACCCTAATCTAAAAATAAAACCCACCCAAAGAAGCCTTAAAAAAACCTAACACTAACCCCCAATGATCCACTTTCAGTTCTTGAAGTCCCGCTTGAAGGATCCATCTGGAACTGGAGAAATCATCATCCAGGCGGCAAGAAGTCTTCATCTGGGTGGCCTCTTCAATCTACATCCAGCCGGAGAAGTCCTCATCCAGTCGGCAAGATGTCTTTATCCAGATGGCATCTTCTATCTTCATCCATCTGGCATGGAGCGGGTCCATCCTGAAGACATTCGGCGTGGAGCATCCTCTTCATACGGTCGCCACCATAAACGTCATCCAAGATGGCGTCCCTTGCATTCCTATTGGCTTAAATATTTCAATCAGCTAATAGGATTAGAGCTGCTAAAATACTATTGGCTGTTCCAATCAGTCAATAGGATTGAGCTCTCATCCTATTGGCTAATTGGAACAGCCAATAGGATTTTAGCAGCTCTAATTCTATTGGCTGATTGGAAGAGCCAATAGGATTTCAGTAATTTGTAATAAAGTTTAAATTTATTTGACGATAGGGATGTTGTAATTTTAATTTAAAGTTAGTGGGTGATTAGGTTTAGGTGTTAATAGCTTAATTTAGTTTATGGCGATGTGGGGGGCTGATGGTTTCGGGGTTAATAGGTTTAGTTAGTGGTAGTGATGTGGGAGGCCAGAGGTTTAGGAGTTAATACTTTTATTTAGTGGCAGCGGTGTCTGGGAGCGGCGGGATAGGGGTTAATAACTTTATTTAGGTTGCAGCGGTGTCAGGGAGTGGTGGGATAGGGGTTAAACATTTTAGTATAGTGGCAGCGTTTAGTGACAGGGTATAAATAAAGTTGGGAAAAAGCCGAATATACGCAAGATCGATGACTGTTAGTTAACAACAGTCCGATGCTCATTGCCCCGTACATGGTGCACGTCTTTTTGCCAGCTTTTTTTATAAATAAGGAGAGCATATTGAGATATGCGGCCGCAATGTTAGGTGAGTGTATTGGTTCCGGCGAATGCAACAAAGTTGAGGCTTTGATAAATATTAACCAGATATTGGCCAGATTATGATTGGAGTGCAAATCAACGCTTTCACTTGAGCGTTAATTATGTTAGAAGTAAGATTTTTGTGCTTATCTGTCTGAGCTTGTATTATCAGTTAAAAGTAAACTGTTTTCAATCTTATGCTAACCCGACGAGCGCAACAATCCGAACTTAGAATATCACGTGCTAGTTCATAGAAGTCAATGGAGAACACCCCACTCTCGCACAAACACGATCGCATATACTCATTTGCGCTAACCTAGCATGAAAATATGAATATTTCACATTCCAATGTTCTTTACATAGCAGAATATGTTCTATTTATTCATAAATAAATATGTTTCCATCAGTGTTCCCTTTAAGGCCAGTTTTGTGAGCGGACCAACAGTGAATTAGCAAACCCTACAAAATGCAGACTACAAGATGTGGTTCCCTTATTATCTGATGGTATTTTGGTACAATATATATCTATACCTATATATATATATATATATATATATATATATATATATATATATATATATATATAGATGATTATATATAGGTATAGAAATATACAGATATATATAGGATATATATTGGAATATCTATTTATAAATACTTAGAACATATTCCACTATGGGCAGAACATTGGAATGTGAAATATTTACAGTAAATACATAGTTAAAGGGACAGTCAAGTCAAAGAAAAACTTTCATCATAAAAATAGGGCATGTAATTTTAAACAACTTTCCAATGTACTTTTATTATCAATTTTGCTTTGTTCTCTTGGTATTCTTAGTTGAAAGCTAAATCTAGGAGGTTCATATGCTAATTTCTTAGACTTGAAGGCCACCTCTAATCTGAAAGCATTTTGACAGTTTTTCACCACTAGAGGGTGTTAGTTCATATGTTTCATATAGATACCATTGAGCTCAGGCACGTGAAGCTCCTAGGAGCAAGCACTGATTGGCTAAAATTGCAAGTCTGTCAAAAGAACTGAAATAAGGGGGCAGTTTGCAGAGGCTTAAATACAAGGTAATAAGAAGTAAAAAGTATATTATTATAACTGTGTTGGTTATGCAAAATTGGGGAATAGGTAATAAAGGGATTATCTATCTTTTTAAACAACTTCTGGTGTTTACTGTACCTCTAAAACCTCTATTAAAAATGTATATTGCATAAATATGATTTTACATGTTTTCATCTACTAAACTGCAAAGGGCTCCAATGCATTTATATATATGTCTATATATGTATACAAATGTATTTATGTGTATATATATATATATATATATATATATATATATATATATGTCTCGCAATACATATATACACATATATATATACATAAATACATATGTACACACACATATATATATATATATATACTGTATATATATATATATATATATATATATATATATATATATATATAGATATAGATATAGATAGATAGATAGATAGATAGATAGATACACATCTTTAGACATGTATATCTATGTACCTCAATGTTAAAGCCCTTTGCCTGCCTTTTTTTCCTAACACCTGAGACTTCCTATCTTTGAGCACTTATAACTTTTGTGTGCAATTGTTTTTTAATAATTTTATTACTGTTATTATGATTTTAACTATACTTTGTAATCTATTATTGATGTGTTATGTGAGACTTTTATGTTTCACGAAACAGTTAACCAGAGCTCTGAAGTCGCGGTAATTATTCCAGCATAAATTGCGATTGCACTTAAGGGTGCTTTCAACTCATAATACTAGCAGTAAGCTTGATAAGTACAAACCCTCACTATAAACACCTTATGGCTCTGGCGCTCCAATCGTAAGCTAGCCCTAAATAAATGCTAGATAGATAGGCATTCAAAGAAAAGATTAGTCTAAGAAGAACATGCAGATGTATTTTTTTAAGTTTTATTAGTGTTTAGTGACAAAATAAGTGTAAAGTTTTGGGGGCCGATTTATCAAAGTCTGGTGGACGCTGTAGTCATATCATAACCACCAGACATTGCTGAATGCTGACAGCTACAGCAATTGGTTACACTAGCTTAGTCCCCTTTTCCAAACACTGTAATTTAAACAAAAGGTAGCAGTTTCCAGCAAACATTATCCAGTAGACCTAGAAAGATCATACATGGAATTCTAACTTTAAGGGGCCGAATTATCATTGTCTGGCAGACATGATACGCTGTATCATATCATGTCCGCCAGACATCGCTGAATGCCTGCAGCATACACTGTCGGCATTTAACATTGCATAAGCAGTTTTAGTGAACTGCTTGTGCAATACCGCCCCCTGCAGATTCACGGCCAATAGGCCGCTAGCAGGGGGTGTCAATCAATGCGACCGTATAGGATCGGGGGGGATTAATGTTCGCAGCCTCAGAGGCAGCGGACCAGTTAAGGAGCAGTGGTCTTAAGACCGCTGCTTCATAACTGCTGTTTCCGCCGAGCCTGAAGGCTTGCGCGGAAACAGGGGCTTCAGGGGCCATTCGGCCCTTAATAAATTGGCCCCTTAGTGTCTATAAAACAATGGGAGCTGCCAAGTTGTAACTTAGGTTACCTTTTCTGCTATGGGCAATTAGAGACAGTTAAATAAGTCACTAGAGTGTGCAGCCAATGGCTGTGAGGAATATAACAGTGATCTGCACTTCCATTTCTAAAAGGAACTGAAATGCTCAGAATGGAATTACAGGAAAATGGGACAAAATAAATAATGAAAGTGTTCCTACTTTTCAGAAAAATACTTAAAAGGACAGTAAAGTCATAATTAGACATTCATGATTTAGACAGAGCATACAATTTTAACCAACGTTCCAATTTACTTTTATTATTTAATTTGCTTCCTTCTCTTGTTATCCTTTGCTGAAAGGTTTATCTAGGTAATCTCAGGAGCAGCAAAAACATTGGTTCTAGCTGCTGATTGGTGGCTGCATGTTAGCTCACCCATGTGTTCAGTTAGAAACCAGTAGTGTGCATTGCTGCTTCTTCAACAAATGATACCAAGAGAATAAAGCAAATTTGATAATAGAAGTAAATTGGAAAGTTATTTAAAATTGTTTGTTCTACCAAAATTAGCAAAGAAGCATTTTGGGTTTCATATCCCTTTAATACTGACGTTTTGTTTTTTTCAATATTTTTAATGAATGTCAGAAAAGAAATAGTAAAAAAAAAAACTTCAGATTTAAAGGGTGACTGTAGTATTTATTTTTATTTATTTTTTTGCTACATCATTTTTGAAAAATGCATATTCCTATCCTGAATAGACATTCTATTATTAAGAGTAGATAAGGACAAGCCCAGGGGTGAATCTAGAGACCGATATCAGGTGGAGCAATGTGCAAGATTGTTGTGTGTCACATATGTACATACACACATATACACAAACACACATATACACACACATGCACATATACACAAACACACATATATACACACATGCACATATACACAAACACATGCACATATACACACACATTCACATACAAACACACACATGCACATATACACAAACACATGCACATATACACACACATTCACATACAAACACACACATGCACATATACACAAACACATGCACATATACACACACATTCACATACAAACACACACATGTACATATACACAAACACATGCACATATACACACACATTTACATACAAACACACACATGCACATATACACAAACACATGCACATATACACACACATTCACATACAAACACACACATGTACATATACACAAACACATGCACATATACACACACATTCACATACAAACACACACATGTACATATACACAAACACATGCACATATACACACACATTCACATACAAACACACACATGCACATATACACAAACACATGCACATATACACACACATTCACATACAAACACACACATGCACATATACACAAACACATGCACATATACACACACATTCACATACAAACACACACATGTACATATACACAAACACATGCACATATACACACACATTCATATACAAACACACACATGCACATATACACAAACACATGCACATATACACACACATTCACATACAAACACACACATGTACATATACACAAACACATGCACATATACACACACATTCACATACAAACACACACATGTACATATACACAAACACATGCACATATACACACACATTCACATACAAACACACACATGCACATATACACAAACACATGCACATATACACACACATTCACATACAAACACACACATGTACATATACACAAACACATGCACATATACACACACATTCACATACAAACACACACATGCACATATACACAAACACATGCACATATACACACACATTCACATACAAACACACACATGTACATATACACAAACACATGCACATATACACACACATTCACATACAAACACACACATGCACATATACACAAACACATGCACATATACACACACATTCACATACAAACACACACATGTACATATACACAAACACATGCACATATACACACACATTCACATACAAACACACACATGTACATATACACAAACACATGCACATATACACACACATTCACATACAAACACACACATGCACATATACACAAACACATGCACATATACACACACATTCACATACAAACACACACATGCACATATACACAAACACATGCACATATACACACACATTCACATACAAACACACACATGTACATATACACAAACACATGCACATATACACACACATTCACATACAAACACACACATGCACATATACACAAACACATGCACATATACACACACATTCACATACAAACACACACATGCACATATACACAAACACATGCACATACAAACACACACATGCACATATACACAAACACATGCACATATACACACACATTCACATACAAACACACACATGCACATATACACAAACACATGCACATATACACACACATTCACATACAAACACACACATGTACATATACACAAACACATGCACATATACACACACATTCACATACAAACACACACATGCACATATACACAAACACATGCACATATACACACACATTCACATACATACAAACACACACATGCACATATACACAAACACATGCACATATACACACACATTCACATACAAACACACACATGTACATATACACAAACACATGCACATATACACACACATTCACATACAAACACACACATGTACATATACATAAACATACACACACATTCACATACAAAAACACGTGCACATATATACAAACACACACACGCACATATACACACACATTTGCATACAAACACACACATGCACATATACACAAACACATGCACATATACACACACATTCACATACAAACACACACATGCACATATACACAAACACATGCACATATACACACACATTCACATACAAACACACACATGCACATATACACAAACACATGCACATATACACACACATTCACATACAAACACACACATGTACATATACACAAACACATGCACATATACACACACATTCACATACAAACACACACATGCACATATACACAAACACATGCACATATACACACACATTCACATACAAACACACACATGCACATATACACAAACACATGCACATATACACACACATTCACATACAAACACACACATGTACATATACACAAACACATGCACATATACACACACATTCACATACAAACACACACATGTACATATACATAAACATACACACACATTCACATACAAAAACACGTGCACATATATACAAACACACACACGCACATATACACACACATTTGCATACAAACACACGCATGCACATATATGCAAACATACACACACACATGTACATATACATAAACATACACACACACATGTACATATACATAAACATACACACACACACACGTGCATATACATAAACATACACACACATAAACATGCACACACATAAACATACACACACACATGCACATATATGCAAACATACACACACATGTACATATACATAAACATATACACACACATGTACATATACATAAACATACACACACATGTACATATACATAAACATACACACACACATGTGCATATACATAAACATACACACACATAAACATGCACACACATAAACACATACAGACATATATAAATAAACATAAACGCAATTTCACTGCTCCCTTTACAATGACAGCTTAACCCTTCTTACAACAGCACAGCCATCCCAATTAAAATAACCTAATGAAATCGAATCCCTTCCACCTTTATGTAAAATAAAACAGGGAGGTAAAGGATTTTACAGAGGGAGCTCAGGCTGTTACAGGGTATTAAATACTAGTAAGGAGCAAGGAAGCACTTAATCTAACTGCGCCATCTGCTGGCCTCTAATAGAAAATTCTATATAAACTTTAGTGCTGGGGCAGCGTGTGCCTTACTTGTCTCTCTTGGAGTGCTGATCACTAGCACTGGCTGTTACTGTGACAACCAGTGCCTTACCTGTCTCTCTTGGAGTGCTGATCACTAGCACTGGCTGTTACTGTGACAGCCAGTGCCTTACCTGTCTCTCTTGTAGTGCTGATCACTAGCACTGGCTGTTACTGTGACAACCAGTGCCTTACCTGTCTCTCTTGGAGTGCTGATCACTAGCACTGGCTGTTACTGTGACAGCCAGTGCCTTACCTGTCTCTCTTGGAGTGCTGATCACTAGCACTGGCTGTTACTGTGACAGCCAGTGCTTTACCTGTCTCTCTTGTAGTGCTGATCACTAGCACTGGCTGTTACTGTGACAACCAGTGCCTTACCTGTCTCTCTTGGAGTGCTGATCACTAGCACTGGCTGTTACTGTGACAGCCAGTGCCTTACCTGTCTCTCTTGTAGTGCTGATCACTAGCACTGGCTGTTACTGTGACAGCCAGTGCCTTACCTGTCTCTCTTGTAGTGCTGATCACTAGCACTGGCTGTTACTGTGACAGCCAGTGCCTTACCTGTCTCTCTTGTAGTGCTGATCACTAGCACTGGCTGTTACTGTGACAACCAGTGCCTTACCTGTCTCTCTTGTAGTGCTGATCACTAGCACTGGCTGTTACTGTGACAGCCAGTGCCTTACCTGTCTCTCTTGTAGTGCTGATCACTAGCACTGGCTGTTACTGTGACAGCCAGTGCCTTACCTGTCTCTCTTGTAGTGCTGATCACTAGCACTGGCTGTTACTGTGACAGCCAGTGCCTTACCTGTCTCTCTTGTAGTGCTGATCACTAGCACTGGCTGTTACTGTGACAGCCAGTGCCTTACCTGTCTCTCTTGGAGTGCTGATCACTAGCACTGGCTGTTACTGTGACAGCCAGTGCCTTACCTGTCTCTCTTGGAGTGCTGATCACTAGCACTGGCTGTTACTGTGACAGCCAGTGCTTTACCTGTCTCTCTTGTAGTGCTGATCACTAGCACTGGCTGTTACTGTGACAACCAGTGCCTTACCTGTCTCTCTTGGAGTGCTGATCACTAGCACTGGCTGTTACTGTGACAGCCAGTGCCTTACCTGTCTCTCTTGTAGTGCTGATCACTAGCACTGGCTGTTACTGTGACAGCCAGTGCCTTACCTGTCTCTCTTGTAGTGCTGATCACTAGCACTGGCTGTTACTGTGACAGCCAGTGCCTTACCTGTCTCTCTTGTAGTGCTGATCACTAGCACTGGCTGTTACTGTGACAACCAGTGCCTTACCTGTCTCTCTTGTAGTGCTGATCACTAGCACTGGCTGTTACTGTGACAGCCAGTGCCTTACCTGTCTCTCTTGTAGTGCTGATCACTAGCACTGGCTGTTACTGTGACAGCCAGTGCCTTACCTGTCTCTCTTGTAGTGCTGATCACTAGCACTGGCTGTTACTGTGACAGCCAGTGCCTTACCTGTCTCTCTTGTAGTGCTGATCACTAGCACTGGCTGTTACTGTGACAGCCAGTGCCTTACCTGTCTCTCTTGTAGTGCTGATCACTAGCACTGGCTGTTACTGTGACAACCAGTGCCTTACCTGTCTCTCTTGTAGTGCTGATCACTAGCACTGGCTGTTACTGTGACAACCAGTGCCTTACCTGTCTCTCTTGTAGTGCTGATCACTAGCACTGGCTGTTACTGTGACAGCCAGTGCCTTACCTGTCTCTCTTGTAGTGCTGATCACTAGCACTGGCTGTTACTGTGACAGCCAGTGCCTTACTTGTCTCTCTTGGAGTGCTGATCACTAGCACTGGCTGTTACTGTGACAGCCAGTGCCTTACCTGTCTCTCTTGTAGTGCTGATCACTAGCACTGGCTGTTACTGTGACAGCCAGTGCTTTACCTGTCTCTCTTGTAGTGCTGATCACTAGCACTGGCTGTTACTGTGACAACCAGTGCCTTACCTGTCTCTCTTGTAGTGCTGATCACTAGCACTGGCTGTTACTGTGACAGCCAGTGCTTTACCTGTCTCTCTTGTAGTGCTGATCACTAGCACTGGCTGTTACTGTGACAACCAGTGCCTTACCTGTCTCTCTTGTAGTGCTGATCACTAGCACTGGCTGTTACTGTGACAACCAGTGCCTTACCTGTCTCTCTTGTAGTGCTGATCACTAGCACTGGCTGTTACTGTGACAGCCAGTGCCTTACTTGTCTCTCTTGTAGTGCTGATCACTAGCACTGGCTGTTACTGTGACAGCCAGTGCCTTACTTGTCTCTCTTGGAGTGCTGATCACTAGCACTGGCTGTTACTGTGACAGCCAGTGCCTTACCTGTCTCTCTTGTAGTGCTGATCACTAGCACTGGCTGTTACTGTGACAGCCAGTGCCTTACCTGTCTCTCTTGTAGTGCTGATCACTAGCACTGGCTGTTACTGTGACAGCAGCCTGTCTGGCTCTGCTATCAGGGGGAGCAATTGTCCTGTTGCCCCCCGGATCTGCCACTGTACAAACCTCTGTAATGTTCATAGGCTGATAGGTACTAGTGCACATAGGACCAGATTACACGTGGATCACTCACTAATTGTTTCGCTTCCGCTCAAACTAAAATTTTAACATGGGCAGGTTAGCATGTGTTTTATAAGTTGAAAGTAAAAATTGAGTGCGTATCGAACTTTCGCTCACCTATTAACCTAACACTTATCACTCTCGCAGTAACTCGTCACCGTGTTAGACCAACCACTTTAAAGTCAAAGCTTTTTATGAATTGTTAATAATTATTTACTATGTATAAAATATTATTATTATCATTTATTTTTGTAGCTCCACAAAAATCCATATTCACATAGGTTTTGACCATGTATATTTATTGTATTTATAGGCCATAATGGAAGCCAAACAATGGCGCTTCCTTACTTAAGATATGTTAAATGACAGTTGGTCTCTCAATCCTGTGAGAATTCAAATCAAAAGGTATATGAGTTGGCTGATGGAGGGACTGACCTAACTAGCTGCTAGATTACGAGTCTTGCGTTAGCCTAAAAAAGCAGCGTTGAGAGGTCCCAATGCTGCTTTTTAACGCCCGCTGGTATTACGAGTCTGGCAGGTACAGGTGTACCGCTCACTTTTCTTCCGCGACTCGAGCTTACCGCAAATCCCCTTACGTAAATTGCGTATCCTATCTTTTTAATAGGACTTGCCTAATGCCGGTATTACGAGTCTTGAAAGAAGTGAGCGGTAGACCCTCTCCTGTCAAGACTCCTAACGCATTTAAGTCAGTAGTTAAGAGTTTTATGGGCTAACGCCGTAACATAAAACTCTTAACTAAAGTGCTACAAAGTACACTAACACCCATAAACTACCTATTAACCCCTAAACCGAGGTGCCCCCACATTGGAAAAACTTTAATACAGTTTTTAACCCCTAATCTGCCGACCGGACATTGCAGCCACTTTAATAAATATATTAACCCTTAAACTGCCGCACTCCCGCCTCGCAAACACTAGTTACATTTTATTAACTTCTAATCTGCCGTCCCTAACATCGCCGACACCTACCTACATTTATTAACCACTAATCTGCTGCCCACAACGTCGCCGCTACTATATTAAATTTATTAACCCCTAAACCTAAGTCTAAACGTAAGTCTAACACCCCCTAACTTAAATATAATTTAAATAAAACAAAGTTAAATTACTGCAATTAAATAAATTATTCCTATTTAAAACTAAATACTTACATGTAAAATAAACCATAAGATAGATACAATATAACTAATAGTTACATTTGTATCTAGCTTAGGGTTTATATTTATTTTACAGGCAACTTTGTATTTATTTTAACTAGGTACAATAGTTATTAAATTGTTATTAACTATTTAATAACTACCTAGTTAAAATAAGTACAAATTTACCTGTAAAATAAATCCTAACCTAAGTTACAATTACACCTAACACTACACTATCATTAAATTAATTTACTAAATTACCTACAATTAAATTAAATAAACTAAAGTACAAAAAAAACCACTAAATTACAGAAAATAAAAAATAGTTACATTTTTTTAAACTAATTACACCTACTTTAATCCCCCTAACAAAATAAAAAAGCCCCCCAAAATAATAAAATTCCCTACCCTATACTAAATTACAAATAGCCCTTAAAAGGGCTTTTTGCAGGGCATTGCCCCAAAGTAATCAGCTCTTTTAACTGTAAAAAAAAATACAATACTCCCCCACATTAAAACCCACCACCCACACAACCAACCCTACTCTAAAACCCACCCAATCCCCCCTTAATAAAACCTAACACTACCCCGTTGAAGATCACCCTACCTTGAGCCGTCTTCACCCAGCCGGGCACAAGTGGTCCTCAAGAGGGGCAGAAGTCTTCATCCGATCTGGGCAGAAGAGGACCTCCAGATGGGCAGAAGGCTTCATCCAGGCGGCATCTTCTATCTTCATCCACCCGGAGCAGAGCGGGCCCATCTTGAAGCCAGCCGACACGGAGCATCCTCTTCTTCCGACGACTCCCGACGAATGAAGGCCAATAGGATTTTTCCTACCTTAATTACGATTGGCTGATAGGATTCTATCAGCAAATCGGAAATCAAGGGACGCCATCTTGGATGACGTCATTTAAAGGAACCTTCATTCATTGGGAGTCGTCGGAAGAAAAGGATGCTCCGCGTCGGCTGGCATCAAAATGGACCCGCTCCGCTCCGGATGGATGAAGATAGAAGATGCCGCCTGGATGAAGCATTCTGCCCGTCTGGAGGTCCTCTTCTGCCCGGATCGGATGAAGACTTCTGCCCCTCTGGAGGACCACTTGTGCCCTGCTGGGTGAAGACAGCTCAAGGTAGGGTGATCTTCAAGGGGGTAGTGTTAGGTTTTATTAATGGGGGATTCGGTGGATTTTAGAGTAGGGTTGGGTGTGTGGGTGATGGGTTTTAATGTTGGGGGGGTATTGTATTATTTTTTTTTTACAGTTAAAAGAGCTGATTACTTTGGGGCAATGCCCCGCAAAATGCCCTTTTAAGGGTTATTTGTAATTTAGTATAGGGTAGGGAATTTTATTATTTTGGTGGACTTTTTTATTTTATTAGGGGGATTATATTAGGTGTAATTAGTTTAAAATTCTTGTAATTATTTTTTTATTTTCTGTAATTTAGTGGGGGGTTTTGTACTTTAGTTTATTTAATTTAATTGTATTTAATTGTAGTTAGTTAGGTAATTAATTTAATGATAGTGTAGTGTTAGGTGTAATTGTAACTTTGGTTAGGATTTATTTTACAGGTATATTTGTATTTATTTTAACTAGGAATTTATTAAATAGTTAATAACTATTTAATAACTATTGTACCTAGTTAAAATAAATACAAAGTTGCATGTAAAATAAATTTAAACCCTAAAATAGATACAACTTTAACTATTAGTTATATTGTAGCTATCTTATGGTTTATTTTACAGGTAAGTATTTAGTTTTAAATATGATTAATTTATTTAATTGTAGTAATTTTATTTAGATTTATTTAAATTATATTTAAGTTAGGGGGTGTTAGGGTTAGGGTTAGACTTAGGTTTAGGGGTTAATAAATTTAATATAGTAGCGGCGACGATGGGGGCGACAGATTAGGGGTTAATAATTGTAGGTAGGCTGCGGCGACATTGGGGGAGCAGATTAGGGGTTAATAAATATAATGTAGGTGTCGGCGATGTTGGGGGCAGCAGATTAGGTGTTCATAAGTATAATGTAGGTGGCGGCGGTGTCTGGAGCAGCAGATTAGGGGTTAATAATATAATGCAGGTGTCAGCGATGTTGGGGGTGGCAGATTAGGGGTTAATAAGTGTAAGATTAGGGGTGTTTAGACTCGGGGTTCATGTTAGGGTGTTAGATGTAGACATAACTTTTGTTTCCCCATAGGAATCAATGGGGCTACGTTAGAAGCTGAACGCTGCTTTTTTGCAGGTGTTAGTTTTTTTTTCAGCCCGATCTGCCCCATTGATACTTATAGGGAAATCGTGCACGAGCACGTTTTTCCAGCTCACCACTACCGTAAGCAACGCTGGTATTGAGGTGAGATGTGGAGCTAAATTTTGCTCTACGCTCACCTTTTTGCGGCTAACGCCGGGTTTAAAAAATCTTTAATACAAGCGCTGTCTTAAGGGAGCGTTGAAAAAAAAAAAATGCTCATTAGCAACGCACCCCTGTTACAGCAAAACTCGTAATCTCTGTGTAGTTATGTTAATATATACATATACAGTACATTTGGAACAAGTTGGATATAGACTGCTGAGAGTGGAACTAGCAAGTTCTGGGGCCTGCCATGACTGGAACTTTGGATAGAGGCTGCAGTTTTGGACAGTGCAGAGTGGAACTTTGGGGGCAGTCTGATGATCCTGAGTGAGCCTTGGACCAGACAATAGTCCTGGAGCAGTCCCTAAAGATCAGAGACCCACAGGAAGTCTGGGAACAATGACTGATAAGAAAGTGAGACCCCAAGATATATTGGTTTTAGTATTGTATAGTGGTACAATTTGTTTTTTTGCACTTTGTGTATGTTTGTATGTTGTTTTTCTTCTACACAACTCCTGTAACAGTGTTTTAATTTCTGTATTTCTGTACACAATATAACATCTTTTTTATCACTTTTGTGTATGTCTAGATTTTGTCACGTGTTCCTTAGCGTACCTCTTACAATGTTCTTCACGTAGAAGAAAAACATTTTTTTAAAATATAAAGAACATTTTCTTCTATGTGAATAACATTGAAATGTAAAGTATTTATATTCAAAACACAATAATTTTTTTTTATTAAAATTGAATAAAAATTAGATTTCATGTTTCAAGGTAGTTAACTGGAAAGGGTTCAAAAGTGTATATATGTGTACATATGTATAAACATGTGTATATATGTGTTTATATGTGTGTATATATATATATAAATATATATATATATATATATATATTTTTTTTTTTATATGTATGCTTATACATATTTATACATAAAAAAACAGATAAATACTCACGGATACGATCTGGATGATTGACACCCCCTGCTAGTGGTCGATTGGCCGCGAATCTGCAGGGGACAGCATTGCACAAGCATTTCACACAAAATGGTTTTGCAATAATAACTGCCGACAGATATCGATGTCGGGCGGACATGATCTGCTACAGAAGATAATGTCTGCCTGCATTTTCATAAATCGGCCCCTAGCACTGGAGTGCTACCATTTACTTTCAACTTTTAATATGCTTATCATGGTCCGCAATAACATCACTGTGCCACTTATAAACTAGCACTAATTATGTATCAGTCAGTGAGCATTAGCAGGAAGTACCTATAAGCAGAAAAGCATTAGTTGGTAATGCACAACTAATTCTGGTGCAAAAGCTTAGTTTTAAATGTAATCAGTGTCTAATCACATTTTTTTCTGGCAGAATTTTTTTAAAATCCTGCTTTTATCATATGGATGGTAACTTTTTTTGTAATTAAAAATGTCCTTCTATGGTTATATGATATGGCACATATAGCCACACTATTAAAAAGCGAGTGGTTCTATTGCCTAAAGCATTAATGTTAATGTATTTTATAATTAAATTTTAATAAATGTTAAGTTTTATGCAGCACTCTACTATGATTGAATTCTAAATATTGGCCAGCTTGTTTTAAGCACTAGTCTGTCTCCCCTCTGTGGCGGGTTGAGCCCCTTTTGTTTGGGATTGTGGCATTGGACAAGTAATCTAGTCTCCTGGCATGGATTGATGGTTGAGCTCCAGAATACTGGGTTCTTTGTTCGTTGGATAATGCTGAATGTGTCATACTGCACTAGCTAAGACCTCTCAGCCTGTCATCCTTGAAGGTATCCGGTGGTCCGTTTTGAGTAGAAGCAATTATTGGAGTATTAGCTATGGATCGGACCCGCAGAGGAGTTACTTATCCTTTTGGGCCAGCTTTCAAGTGTCCATCTAGCTTTGCCCAAAAATTTGGTCAACAAGTGCATGTGTGGAGAGTATCAGATCTCCAGTACAAAACAGGTGAGTGTTTTGGATTAAGCCTTACTTGCAATATTTTGCATATGACATTGTATCCATTATCTCTTGAATCCTATAGATTTACTTAACACTGTAGCTATGATCTCACATCCTCCTATCACAGAAAGGATGCAATCTTCCAATATGTTTTTTTGTAAAGGTATCATCGTCCAGAGTGTATATATTGATTCATGAACTTGAGTATCCTATTACCTTTTACAACACTATCTCAGCCCCTTTATTAGACTATTACATACCAACTCAAGGTAGGGAGATCTTCAGGGGGATAGTGTTAGGTTTATTTAAGGGGGGTTTGGATTATAGTGGGCATATGTGGGTGGTGGGTTTTAATGTTGGGGGGGTGTTATTTTTTTTTACAGGCAAAAGAGCTGATTATTTAGGGGCATGCCCCGCAAAAAGCCCTTTTAAGGGCTGGTAAAAGAGCTGGTTACTTTTTAATTTAGAATAGGGTAGAGACCTTTATTATTTTGGGGGGCTTTTTTATTTTATTAGGGGGCTTATAGTAGGTGTAATTAGCCTAATATTCTTGTAATATTTTTTTATTTTTTGTAATTTAGTGTTTTTTTTTTTTTTGTAATTTAGTTTAGTTTATTTAATTGTATGTAATTGTATGTAATTTATTTAATTAATTTATTGATAGTGTAGTGTTAGGTTTAATTGTAACTTAGGTTAGGATATATTTTACAGGTAATTTTGTAATTATTTTAACTACGTAGCTATTAAATAGTTAATAACTATTTAATAGCTATTGTACCTAGTTAAAATAAATACAAAGTTGCCTGTAAAATAAATATAAATTAACTTAGGGGGGTGTTAGGGTTAGACTTAGCTTTAGGGGTTAATACATTTATTAGAGTAGCGGCAAGGTCCGGTCGGCAGATTAGGGGTTAATACTTGAAGTTAGGTGGCGGCGACGTGGGGGTGGGGGCAGATTAGTGGTTAATACTATTTATTATAGGGTTTGCGAGGCGGGAGTGCGGTGGTTTAGGGGTTAATAACTTTATTAGAGTAGCGGCGAGGTCAGGTCGGCAGATTAGGGGTTAATAAGTGTAGGTAAGGTAGCGGCGATGTTGGGGAGGCAGATTAGGGGTTAATAAATATAATATAGGGATCGGCGATGTTAGGGGCAGCAGATTAGGGGTACATAGGTATAATGTAGGTTGCGGCGTTGTCCGGAGCGGCAGATTAGGGGATAATAGTATAATGCAGGTGTCAGCGATTTCGGGGGCAGCAGATTAGGGGTTAATAAGTGTAAGGTTAGGGGTGTTTAGACTCAGGGTTCATGTTAGGGTGTTAGGTGCAGACTTAGAAAGTGTTTCCCCATAGGAAACAATGGAGCTGCGTTGGGAGCTTAACGCTGCTTTTTGCAGGTGTTAGTTTTTTTTTTCATCCCAAACTGCCCCATTGTTTCCTATGGGGATATCGTGCACGAGCACGTTTTGCCAGCTTACCGCTACCGTAAGCAATGCTGGTATTGAGGGTTGAAGTGGCAGTTCATTCGGCTCAACGCTCCCTTTTTGGAGCCTAACGTAGCTCTTCAGACAACTCTAAATACCAGCGTTGTCTTAAGGGTGCGTTGGGAAAAAAAGCTGCGTTAGCTACACGGGTCTTTACCGACAAAACTCTAAATCTAGCCGATAGTTTGCCTCATTCTAAATGTTATATACTCCATCCGGATTCATCATTCTTGCTTTACTTTTGTATAGCTAAGCTAATATTTTCAGTATTTTTTTAATGAAATCATTGTTTTAATATACATGTTTTAAACAGCTACTGTCCTTAATATCAGTTGCATATAAAATTAAAAAAAAATATGAATAAAGAAATATGGCAGATCTCCTCAGTAAACAGTGACCCAATTACATTATATTTAGTGTCCCTTTACATTGTTTGTTCATTTGCGAAATACACCTGCTTTCAATACTTTGTTTGCATTAACAGGATATTACTACTAAGAAGCTGGAAGAAGGTACTATCAAGCTTGTCCTATATTTGCCTGGAATAAAGTGCTGTTTACTGAGGATAATAACAGACACAACTTTGTTGACACAACAAAATGCATACAAAACAAATGCTAAAATAAAACAGAAAGAACAGGGGACTGATTGAACGGATAGATTTTTTTTATTTTGCAGGGATTTTCTTCAGCTTTATTACATATTGGATTAAACTGCTGATTTATTGTGCCAAGCAGAGATTTAGGGTGATTCACTGCCATTGTGAAGCAGATATTCCATTTCTAATATAGGTTGGAGAAAAATGTTTTAATTATGCATTCTGTTTGCAACCCATAGGAGCGGCCTTCCATCTTCAGCAGCTGTTCCAGTTAAACATCAGATTGCCCTCTTACAAATACAATCATGGGCAAAGCCTACTAATATCAGTGACTTGGCTATGATTAGGTATTATGGGGATTTTAAAACAAATATTACAATAGTTCATTAAAGGGATATTGCAATAAATCTTATGTTATTAACCTGCCAACTGTTTCAGGTATATAAAGGGGCATAGAAAATAGGTATTTAAAGGGCCATTATAGCCGTAAAATTACATGATCTAATCTGTGATTAGATTTAGCTCTGTGGATCTCAAGTGGAACATCTACTTTGTGTTTAACCTCTTTGCGACGGTTGAATACACAGTAGACCAGGGTCGATAGTCAGAAAATTGCATTCTCTAACAGATAAGAACATGTAATTTTTTTTCTATAATGTCCCTTTAATATTTTATAAAACAAAACACTTATTAAACTGATAGCAAAAGATGGTAATATGGGCTGAAGAAACATTAAAGTCTCTTTTTAACATATGGTGAACTGAGTATTTGCAATTAAATCTGGATTGCAAAAAAATCTGCATACAAAATAAATATTATAGGACTGTTTAAACACATTTTCTTAACAATGTTTTCCTGTATAAAACACCTCTTTATCATAGCCTGTTTAATGTATATTTTTTGCTTAGACCAATTACAGACAACTATGAATAAACTCCGGAACCATGCAACCAATTACTGTATAGCTTGTAGCTAGATCAAGGTTCTGGATTCTACAGAATACACTTGAGACTTGCTGAGGAGAGTTTATCACAGGACAGTACAATTGACAAGTGACAGTACAAGATAAGTAACTTCTTCTTTTTACTACGCATGATTAACCATTTTAGGGATAGATTACGAGTGGAGCACTATTTTGCCCTCCCACTTGCACTCTAACTTTACTAGATGGAGGCATTTTGCGCACTTTCGGTTGAGCTTGTGTTACAAGTTGAAAGTAAAAATTTAGCATGTTAGAGAAAAACCCGATGCATTCAAAAAGTTGAGCTTTGAATATCGCAACTGCAAACTGCAAAAAAACCTAACACCCATACTCACAGTAACCGATAGCATTTATTCAAGTGCGCTAAACCCCACATATATTCTTCACATAGAAAAATATATTCTATTTATTCTTAAATAAATATTGATCTATCTATCTATCTATCTATCTATCTATCTATCTATCTATATATATATATATATATATATAATATTTTGGCAAAATATATATCTATACATGCATACACACACATATATATATATATATATATATATATATATATATATATATATATATATATATATAAGTTGTTAGCATACTATTTGACTGTGTAAGATAGTATCCGATTGCATTGTCACACATAATGGCTTGATGGCATTATCTTTGTTGGTTTTGAGTAGTTTTGTTTGTATTGGCGAAACCGGAAGTGTACATCCTGCAACTTCCGGTTGGGCGGAACGCATATGCGCTCCAAGACACAAACAGGCACGAATTTTGGAGAGGGAGGTATGAGAGAGTTTGTTATGATTCATTTTATTGTTACACTATTCTGTGATTCACACTATGTATGTTCACTTTTTGATCTGATGAAAGAGAGTTTACATCTCTGAAACATCATCTAATAAAGCTGACTTTTGTGAAATATCCTGAGAGTGCAACTTTGTTTTGGGACTATATATATATACATATGATTATATATAGGTATAGATATATACAGATATATTTAGGAATATCTGTTTAAAAATACATATAACATATTCCACTATGTGCAGAACATTGGAATATGAAATATTTACATTAAATACATAGTTAAAACCTTTATAAAATAAAAATATATTGCATAAATAGGGTTTTACATGTTTTCATGTGCTTAATGGCAATGCACTTATTGTATGTATATATATATATATATATATATATATATATATATATATATAGATATATATATATATATATATAATGTCTATGGGGCCGAATTATCAAGCTCCAAATTGCTCGCCGGAAACAGAAGTTATAAAGCCCTGCTGCTCCATAACTTGTCCGCCTGCTCTGAAGCGGCGTACAGAAATCAACCCGATAGAATACAATCGGGTTGACTGACACCCCCTGCTAGCAGCCGATTGGCCGCGAATCTGCAAGCGGCGGTATTGCACAAGCAGCTCTGGTGACCTGCTTGTGCAATGATAAATGCCGACAGCGTATGTCGGCATTTATTAATGTGCAGCAGACATGACACGCTACATTGTATCATGCCCGCTCGCACTTTGATAAATATGCCCCATTATATGTATACATATGTATTTATGTGTTTATCTGTATATATATGTCTGGAAATACATATATCCACATATAAATACATATGTGTGTATATATATATATATATATATACCGTATTTGCTTGATTATAAGACAACCCTGATTATAAGACGACCCCCCCCCCAAATGTGGATATTTTGGGGAAAAAAAACATAAGACCTTGATTATAAGACGACCCGACCCCCCCAAAAAAAAAAGAACACACAGTTTTTGCTGTAAAACATTGTTTTATCAGTGCAACACCAGTGCAATAGGAGCATTTTATTAATTTTAGTACAATGTCCCTTTAAAATGAGACATGAAGGCTTTACTAAGCACTATGCTGCTTTTCCCCTTTTGCACCCATGGAGATTTTCAGTCCACTTTGCCTCACAAATAGCCCCTTCTGACTCTTCACATTCCCCCTCTTAATCTTAATTCTGAACCCCTCTCTCTCTGCTGCACCCACAGCTGAACTGCTCCCCCTCATCATGAATTCCAGTAAGCTGTCACCTCACATTTACTGGTATTACCTGGTAGCTAATCTGCAGCTAGAATGATCCGGCTGGCTAAAGGACCAATCATGTCACTCACCGCAGTCACATGGCTTCTGCCTGTCATGTGACAATTGTCGCGTTCGGGTAGCGCTTACTCCCAGCGCCGACACATATGCAGTAGTGATGACGTGGCGCTGTGGATACGTCACCAGTTAGGAAGCTTTGAGAAAACGCTCCCATCGCAACGTCCCACGTCACCACACATTAGCAGATTAGTAGACATGCGCAAATGGATCTGCATAGTACGAATTGTCACAATCCTTTATTTGCATGCAAAAAGTTGTAAGTAAATCGTGAAATAAGCACAAAAATCTACAATTCTGGATTTCTAAAATAAATTTCAAATCTCAAAAACACATGCTTTATTAAATATCCGCTATTTAATTATACCCCCTGTGTTTTATAATCAAGTTGATCTATAATTGATCGTGCCCTATCTTAAAAATCATTCATTCATTTAATTCATGTAAATACAATTATAATATTTTTATCTATTTTGTGTGTTAATTCAGCAAAAAGTTAATTTCTTTCATGTAATTGGCAAGAGTCCATGAGCTAGTGACGTATGGGATATACAATCCTACCAGGAGGGGCAAAGTTTCCCAAACCTCAAGATGCCTATAAATACACCCCCCACCACACCCACAATTCAGTTTTACAAACTTTGCCTCCTATGGAGGTGGTGAAGTAAGTTTGTGCTAGATTTCTACGTTCATATGCGCTTCTCAGCTTTTTTTTGAAGCCCGGTTCCTCTCAGAGTGCAGTGAATGACAGAGGGATGTGAAGGGAGTATTACCTATTGAATACAATGGTCATCCTAACGGGGATCTATTTCATAGGTTCTCTGTTATCGGTCGTAGAGATTCATCTCCTACCTCCCTATTCAAATCAATGATATACTCTTATATACCATTACCTCTGCTGATTCTCGTTTCAGTACTGGTTTGGCTTTATGTAGATGAGTGTCTTTTGGTAAGTATGTTTCTTATATTTAAGACACTCTCAGCTATGGTTTGGCACTTTATATTTAAAGTTCTAAATATATTTTTGTACTTATATTTGCCATGATTCAGGTTTATCAGTATATTTCCTTTTTGCAGACTGTCAGTTTCATATCTGGGAAATGCATATATATAAAAAAAAAACATTCTTACCTGAAGTTTTCAAATTAACTCTCTTTTCTAAATTGCGGGCTGTTAGGCTCGCGGGAGTGCAAAATGCTATAATTTATTGCGTCATTCTTGGCGCGAGACTTTTTTGGCGCGAGAATTACGTTTGTTGACGTTAGTTATTTCGTCATTTCTGGCGTCTTAGTTGGCGCCGAGTTTTTTCACGTGGTTGCGTCATCTATGACACTCGTGTGTGTTGCAGACGTTTTTGGCGCCAAAAAATATTTTGTCAGTTGTGGGCGTCATACTTAGCGTCAAACTTTTGACATTATTTAAGACTTAATTTCTTTTTGCTTCTGGCTTCCAGAGGCTTATTTTGTTTGCATTTCTTTCCCATTCCTGAAACTGTCATATAATGAAATTGATAATTTTGCTTTATATGTTATTTTTTCTCTTACATATTGCAAGATGTCTCAAACTGACCCTGTCTCAGAATCTACTACTGGAATCCTGCTGCCTGATGTCGGTTCTACGAAAGCTAAGTGCATTTGTTGTAAACTTGTAGTAACTGTTCCTCCGGCTGTAGTTTGTGATAGTTGTCATGACAAACTTTTACATGCAGACAATATTTCCATTAGTAGTAGTCCATTACCTGTTGCTGGTCCTTCAACATCTAATGCTCAGGTTATTCCTGTTAAAGGGACAGTCTAGGCCAAAATAAACTTTCATGATTCAGATAGAACATGTAATTTTAAACAATTTTCCAATTTACTTTTATCACCAATTTTGCTTTGTTCTCTTGGTATTCTTAGTTGCAAGCTAGGAGGTTCATATGCTAATTTCTTAGACCTTGAAGGCCACCTCTTTTCTGAATACATTTTAACAGTTTTTCACCACTAGAGGGTGTTAGTTCACGTATTTCATATAGATAACACTGTGCTCATGCACGTGAAGTTATCTAGGAGCAGGCACTGATTGGCAAAACTGCAAGTCTGTCAAAAGAACTGAAATAAAGGGGCAGTTTGCAGAGGCTTAGATACAAGATAATCACAGAGATTAAAAGTATATTATTATAACTGTGTTGGTTATGCAAAACTGGGGAATGGGTAATAAAGGGATTATCTATCTTTTAAAACAATAACAATTCTGGTGTAGACTGTCCCTTTAATGTTAGAGAATTTATTTCTAATTCCATTCAGAAGGCTTTGTCTGTCATACCGCCTTCTAATAAACGTAAAAGGTCTTTAAAAACTTCTCAAAATTGATGAATTTTTAAATGACCAACAACATTCTGATTTATCTATCTCTGATGAGGATCTATCTGGTTCAGAAGATTCTGCCTCAGATATTGACACTGACAAATCGTCATACTTATTTAAAATGGAGTATATTTGTTACTTATTAAAAGAGGTGTTGATTGCATTAGATATGGAGGAGACTAGTCCTCTTGATATTAAACTAGTAAACGTTTAAATTCGTTTTTTAAACCTCATGTAGTTATTCCTGAGGTTTTTCCAGTTCCTGATGCTATTTCAGATGTGATTTCTAGAGAATGGAATAGACTGGGTACTTCTTTTACTCCTTCTTCAAGGTTGAAGAAATCGTAACCTTTGCCGACTGATAGATTGGAGTTTTGGGAAAAGATCCCCAAAGTTGATGGGGCCAACTACGACAGATAGTACTTCTTTTAAAGATCCTTTAGATAGGAAACTTGAATCTTATCTAAGGAAGGCTTATTTATGTTCAGGTCATCTTCTTAGGCCTGCTATTTCTTTGGCTGATGTTGCAGCTGCTTCAACTTTTTGGTGGAAACCTTAGCGCAACAAGTACCAGATCATAATTTGTATAGCATTGTTAAGTTAATTCAACATGCTAATAATTTCATTTGTGATGCCATTTTTTATATCATTAGAATTGATGTTAGATATATGTCTTTAGCTATATTAGATAGAAGAGCTTTATGGCTTAAATCTTGGAATGCTGATATGACTTCTAAATCAACGTTGCTATCTCTCTCTTTCCAAGGTAATAAATTATTTGGTTCTCAGTCCCTCCCTCTCTAGTGACTCTTGCGTGGAGTTCCACATCTTGGGTATTTGCTATCCCATACGTCACTAGCTCATGGACTCTTGCCAATTACATGAAAGTAAACATAATTTATGTAAGAATTGACCTGATAAATTCATTTCTTTCATATTGGCAAGAGTCCATGAGACCCACCCTTTTTATGGTGGTTGGGATTTTTTTGTATAAAGCACAATTATTCCAATTACTTGTTGATGCTTTTTGTTCCTTTCTTATCACCCCACTTCTTGGCTATTCGTTAAACTGAATTATGGGTGTGGTGAGGGGTGTATTTATAGGCATTTTGAGGTTTGGGAAACTTTGCCCCTCCTAGTAGGATTGTATATCCCATACGTCACTAGCTCATGGACTCTTGCCAATATGAAAGAAATGAAGTTATCAGGTAAATTCTTACATAAATTATGTTTTTATAAAATTTATAAATGGAATATCCAAATGTAGGTAAAAATATTGATATTGTGAAAAAAAAAATATCTGGCCTCTATTTCTCAAATTCATTTACAATTCACCATAAAGGGACATGAAATTTTTCTTTCAAGATTTAGAAAGAGCATGCAATTTTAAACTGCTTTCTACTTTACTTTTATTATCTAATTTGCTTCATTCTCTTTATATTATTTGCTGAAAAACATATCTAGATAGGCTCAGTAGCTGCTTGTTGGTGGCTGCACATAGATGCATAGGGTCATTGGCTCACCTATGTTCATTGATATTTTTCAACAAAGGATATCTAAAGAATTAAATAAAATAGAAAATAGAAGTTACTTGTAATGTTTTTTACAATTGTATTCTATCTGAATCATGAAAGAACATTTTTGGGTTTAGTGTCCCTTTAATTTTTGTTGAGAATAGACCTGTAAAGAGAACCCAAGCTTTCAAATGGAGTCTAGGGGTGTTTTTTTAATTTTTTAATAGGATTTGTTTTAATGATTTCCTTTAAGACTGCAATCACCAAGACAACAACTAATACATAATACCATTATTAAAAGTATTTTCAATGCATTACTAATTAAAATCATCTCTCTCCCTATCACCATTTTTTAGGAGCCCCAAAAAAGGTATTTATAGTAGTAGAGAGGAAATTGCAGCATCAGGCAGTGGGAGAATATAGTTAAAGATAATGGCTACGCGTAGCAAAAAAGCAGCAGCAGTTATTGCTATAATTGGGAGTCTTCTATCTTTAGATTCAGAATCTGAAGACGATAACGATTGCTTGCAACTGTTATGTTTACTTGCTGAAAGGGAAGTTAAACAGTTATTAAATGATAAGTTAGAGAAGGTTGAAAATTATGTTGAGGGTGTCGTGTCACGTTACCATGCAAAGAACTTCCAAGAAAACTTTCGTCTTAGTAGAACAACATTTGAAGTGTTGTTGGGAAAAATGGCACCATTATTGCTTTCAGATGTTCCTGGGCGTCTCATTCTATCTATAGAGAAGAGAGATTTGTGCGGGTTATATATGTTGGCTAACCAAGGATCATTCAGATTGGCTGGGAACCTGTTTAATGTATCCAAGAGTACAGTATGGGATATTCTAAATGAATTTACTAATGTACTTCTGAAACTAAATGTAAACGAAAAAGTAATTTCATGACCAACTTTGCAAGAGGCAAACAAAACAATTGAGTTTTACAATAATAAATATTCATTTCCTGGCGTTATCAGTAACATAATGCTAGGAAAGAAGAAGAAAGTGAATCTTATTTTAATAAAAATAAGTTTTACTCCATTGTCCTACAAGGAATGTACAACCGCAAACTTCTGTTTTTGGACTGCTATTTTGGAGAAGCAGGATCTGCTCATGATGCCACTGTGTGTCGACGGTCCAATGTGTACCCAAGAGTATCAAGAAGTATTGGTTTTCCTGAAGGTAGCCACTTACTTGGAGATGCTGCATATCTAATCAACAGCAAGCTTTTGACACCATACAGAGATTGTGAAAGCATTAGTGTGGAAACATACTTCAACACGAAACTGAGCAAATGTCGTAGCAGCATAGAGCGAGCTTTTGGTCTTTTTATTGGATAGACGGTTTCGTTGTTTAACGTATTTGGATAGGTCTCGTCAAGATTTTATGATGATAACACAAATGTGCAGTTAGAAATCATCCCTGGAATAGAGGAACAGGAACCTAGTCCAGAACTTGATAATGGAACAGCTAAGAAACTAGGTCAGAATAAGAGACTTCAAATTGCCAATGCTATATTTGCACACAGACGTCAAAACAGGTGTTCAGCAGAGTAAGAGTACCTAAAAATCTTCTACTGTTAAAATTAGTATTAGTTTTAATTAGGGATTCTCCATAACCACTAATTTAAGACAGATTACAAGTACCAATATTTATTTTAATGAACTCACCAATGATAAAAAACTTTATTTTTTTCTGTATTAATAAATTGAAGGCATCACATTAGCCTGATTTTCCATAACCCCACTCTAAAGTCATGGTGATGCCGACTATTTATTATAAGTACTGAGTCAGTTATCACTGGCTTCACACATTATTTATTTATTTCATTTTTATTTATTTTAATTTGTTTTTATTGAGGTTTTGTAAAATGTGCAAAAAGCCTTATGAAACAGTTACATCTAAAATCAAGATATAAAATAAATTCTAAATGACATTTCAAAATATTTAGTTGAGGAAGCATGCTAGTATCACACTATATAACAACCAAGTATGTGGTAGGCGACAAGGCAATATCTGTACAATAGCAAACTGCTTTAGGCGTAGATATGCAGAGAGTGTCCTATGCTCCGGGTAACCATAGCAGATGAGTATCAAGTAGAATGGAAAAGACAAAAGTCGCCTATGAACTTGAGTGCATTGTCATAATTAATGGGAAGTTATGGCTTATGCATATGGCTTATGCATATGGCTTATGCATACATTGCTTATAAATCAGTAGTGACGTGTGATAGGTGGTTCTGGAACCTCTTTTTTTCATATATTGAGATGAAATGCTATAGTAAAATCAGGGGTGGGATCAATCAGCAGGCAAGAGCTGTTTTAAATTGGGGAAGGGGTTTTTAGGTTATGAAAAAAGGATTTTATCTCAACAGGGAGGAATGGTTCTGATGTAGGGGTCTTGCAAGTTGACACTGCGCCTTGAGACCCTCACAGTTGATTAGTTTGTGCTATATAAGTACCCAATAGATAGATAGATATATAGATAAATAGATAGATGGACTGTGGGTTATATTCCTAAGCTAGGGCTGCTGGGGTTGGGGTATATAACTATCTAGATATCTAAGCATTTCCAGATAATGTTGCTGTGTATGGGGATTGAGGGAGCAAGAGAACATCCCTACAAAAAAAAGGAGTTTGGTCTTATTCTTTTGGATTGTCTTACATTTATAGGTTACTCATGCATGTTTTTTAGTGACTGGATATTGTCAAGCTATAACTCTAGGAGCTTGTGCAGGGTAAAGTTCCCTCTTTAAGATGCATAAATAGATCTCTCTGTGTGTGCTGTATCTGAGGAGAGTTTTCTATTAATATATAGCACAGGGCTTGGGCTGATGAGCTATGTTTTTAACTAGAGGGAGAGAGGGTCAGCGAAATAAGTCACCTAGAGATAGTGGATAGCAACCGCCGCAGCTGGAATAAACATAGGGGTCAAGGTGAATATAAGGGCTAGAGATTATTGTTAGCCGAAATAGATTGCATTTATAATTGGGTATCATGGGTATAGTATTATAGGATGGGTATAGACTATTTGGGACTTCATCTTTTACAGTCAATTGCAGGGTGAGTTTATTAATGTAGGATCTTCTAGTAATTTAGAAGGATTCTGTGGCCTTGAGCAGGTTCAAGCATTTGAAATGTAGCAGTTTTTTTATTGTATACCTACAATAATATGATGAATGCCAGGTCTAGTTTGGAGACATGTGTAACTTGAGTGGAGCATTTCTACTGACTTTAATCTCAGCATTATAAGCAAAACCATTCTAATGAACTAACTCAGATTATATAAAACGTGGTATAGTACACATACCCATTAACATATGTGAAGAGGGATACTACAGTAGTGAAGTAAAGACCATTAAACGCTATGTATATAATGGCAAGAGAAAAAAAAAAACAACAACACAGATACAACCTTCCAACAAAGGGGAGTATAGTAATCAGAGTCTTGGAAACAATATCCCTGAGAGAGGAATAGGGATCAGTTCTCCTTGGGGTCTTGAATAACTTTCCCACTAGCCCACACCACTTCTGCTAAGTCCGTTCTGTTGAGCAGGTACCGTAACTCCGCAAAAAACTTGCACTGTGTAGGGTGTCCAGGAAGAGGAGCGCCCATGAGAGTGTTGGTATAAGGGCCCGAGAGATCTAGGCAGACAAACTGAGGATCCCACCTCATGGTAGGTTACAATGGACTTCTGGAGTGACACTGTCTGCTGTGACTTGTGTCTGTGAGTGCCAAGAGCTAAGATCATGTCAGCAAATCTAGCCGGAACTTCTGCCAAGGGATGTGTTGCTTTAGGCTTCTGTAAACTCCGGTGATCGTGAAGGATATGAAAGATTCAGATACTCCAATCCACTCGGGGCCGGTCACATCCTCCCAAGGAATTGCCTCTAGCAAGTCCTTCTCTACTGACCAGGTATAATACTTTGGAACTGGTGCAGCAGGTTGATCTGTATTGGCAGTGTGCTCCATGGTATTCTGCTTGCTGTAAGTATGTAGTCGAATAAGCTGGTGATGGTTTAGTAATGACGTAGGCACATGCATCTCTGAGATAGTGGTCGCTAAGTTCTCTTTTCCCATCATTGCGGTGTCAGGGACAGGGTAAGTAGTTGATACCGGCAGAGAGTGTGAGACCGCTTCATTGACTCGCATCTGAATTTAAATTGTTGTAGCGGGAACTAGCGTAAAAGGTTCCAATGGTGGGTCCTCACTGGCTCTCCCCTTGACTATCAAGATTAGGTCACTGAAGCTGTGCTGCATCTGTTGTTCAAAGCCAGCAAGTAGAGTATACATTGTGGTATAAAATTCTTCCCTGTTGAGAGTGGTTATGTTGAGCTTGTTTAACCCCGTACTCCGGGGGGCGGGATCAGATGTTATGTGAGGTAGGCCGCAGTCTGATATCTCATCGACTAAGGTCAACACTGGGAGATCGTAGATATAGGAATTCTGGTATGGATCTGTTCAGTGAGGCTTTATGCGTCTGTTGATGAGCTCTTTAGTTAAGGATACTGAATAAATCAGACAAAATATATCGAATCGTGTTGATCTCTTTTAGAAGCTTAGAATATGTGACCTATCATGGCCGCTGCTTAGGCACACCACCTATTTATTTTATTAAATAATTGTACGAGTACAAGTGTTCAGTATCCGTAGTGTAGTATAAATATTTGAAAAGGATGAGTAAAACAGCATGCGAATAATACCGATCTACAATTTCATTTGCATAAAATTGATATATTGATTGTATTATTTTAATATTTGTATACCAATTTTTATATAGTCTGTTATGTTATACATTAAAAAAATATTTAAAGGTTAAGACTAGAATCTTTTGTTGGTCATTATTGAGTCAATTGTAACTTTGAAATTTTTTTGTTATCTAGAGACACTTAAAGTGACTGTTAACAGCAAAATTGTTATTGATTAAAACGATATTGTGTTTACTAACCATTCCACAGCTTTGCACAAAAAAAACAGGTTTATATTAGCATACTTTACAAGATTACAACCTTAATTTTTTTTTTTTTTAAAAGAAAGTTCTATTATCACATGCTTTTGTATTTGCATTTCGCATCCGGCAAAGCTTGTTCATGTGAGAAATATATGACATTGTTCTTTCACTCATGGATTCTAACAACACAGCAGTAAATGTCTTACATGTAAGATGATGATTATAAACAAGGCAATCACAGTGTTAAAAATTATATTAATATATACATGTTTTATGTCCAAAACTGGGCAATGGGTAATAAAGGGATTATATATCTATTTAAACAATACATTTATTTTTAATTCTTTGTCTCTTGAAGTATAATTATATTATTTACAATGTCTAAATTATAAATAAAAATTATTATATAAATTGTGTTATAAGTGTAACAACAATATAACCATAGTTTTAAAAAATGTTGTGCCAAGGTTCTCTGACACTGATATATATGGATAATTAATTATGATTATAATTAGAAAATCATCTTATCTTTTATAAATAAATACACAGAAAATCCAATTTAACCTTTATTAAGCAACTTATTAATGAAGAACAAATTAATAAATGTAATTCAGTGTAACAATTATGCACTTAAAAAAAAAGTATAACTTTAATAATTCACATTTCCGATTAAATTACATCAATTATATTCCCATTATTTATCTATTATCCTTTCCTTCCTTCTGACACGTAGATATTCTCTAAATTCTGAAAGGACATCTGATATGAGTTCAATACTCCTTTTATTTATTCTTCTTGGTGTTTAAAGAGGAGTAAGCGAAACAGGTGGAGAGGTTCTTGAAGGCGTTATCAGACTGGGTGTGGTAGACGATGATGAAGCTGAATTTTCATTGACTTTGCTGCTTCGGCATGTTGCAACGGGTGCTATTTCTAGCATCTTGCCAATCGCCTCCTCCATGGCATCAAGAAATTTCAAAAAACGGGAATAATTACCTGACTTGTTATTGTGGTCCTTGACCGATTTATAAGTTTTCTTTAGACCACTCCATTTACTTTCAACCTGCTCTATATGGACAGGAAAAGAATCCTCTCTCAGACGCTCTGTTATGGTTCTCCAAGCTTTAAAGGGACAGTAAACACCAGAATTTTTGTTGTTTAAAAAGGTAGATAATCCCTTTATTACCCATTCCCCAGTTTTGCATAACCAACACAGTTATAATAATATACTTTTTACCTCTGTGATTACCTTGTATATATGCCTCTGCAAACTGCCCCCTTATTTCAGTTCTTTTGAAAGACTTGCATTTTTAGCCAATCAGAGCTTCACGTGCCTAAACTCAATGTTATCTATATGAAACACATGAACTAACACCCTCTAGTGGTCAAAATGCTTTCAGATTAGAGGCAGCCTTTAAGGTCTAAGAAATTAGCATATGAACCTCCTAGGTTTAGCTTTCAACTAAGAATACCAAGAAAATAAAGCAAAATTGGCAATAAAAGTAAATTGGAAAGTAGTTTAAAATTACATGTCCTATTTAAATCATGAAAGTTTTTTTTTTTTACTTGACTGTCCCTTTAATGAAATAAAATATAATTCATAATCTAATAATGCTGTATACTTATGCATAATAGGCACAAATTTTAACTGAAAAAGTTAAAATAATTATTATTTTAATAGCAGATTAGTTTTGTTAAAAATTATTCTATCAATTGATTAATCAGATACATATGTTACAAGATGTTACAGAGGCATTAATTAAAAAGATAGTCAAGTTAAATAAAAATATTTCTATTAAAATATGGCATGTAATTAAACAAATTCACAGTTTACTTATATCCCCAATTTTGCTTTGCTCTCTTGCTATTCTTAGTTAAAAGCTAAACCTAGGCGTTCAAAATGCTAATTTATTATACCTTGAAGACTGCCTATATATATATATATATATATATATATATATATATATATATATACACACACACAGAAATATCCATCTTTAGACATGTATATCTGTGTATCTCAATGTTAAAGTACTTATCCTGCCTTTTTTTTCTAACATCTGAGATCTCATATCTTTGAGCCTTTAAAACTTTTCTGTGCAATATTGTGTTTGAATGCATTTTATTAGAAAGTATTATTATGAGTGTAACTATACTTTGTGATGTATTTTTTATGTAAATTGTGATTGTGTTCAAGCGATTGTGTTTACATTCAACTCATAATACAAGCGGTAAGCCCTACGAGCGTAAACCCTCGGGATAAGCCCTTTTTTGCTTGGCGCAAACATTTGCACTCCACTCGTAATCTAGCCCAAAGTCTTTTAATAAAGTAATTTTAATCCCAGGGATCACCTATTTAGGCTGCTCTCCTGAAAAATGATTGGGGAAAATGATTGATTCCATCCATCACACTGTGAATAACACACAGACAGGTGGGTACCACAGAGTATATTATTTATTTATATGTAT
Source organism: Bombina bombina (assembly GCF_027579735.1). Lineage (NCBI taxonomy): Eukaryota > Metazoa > Chordata > Amphibia > Anura > Bombinatoridae > Bombina > Bombina bombina. Next base: position 503,958,441 of record NC_069499.1, read on the forward strand.
ACCAATACACACACACAAACAAAACTGCAGTTTTCATCTCCTGTCACAGTATTACATTACAATAAATGGAGTGCAGTAGATCACAGGAGCTCCCCCTCCTCACCTCTTACTGCGTACAGACAAGCTTTTAAGTTGAGAAGTTGTCTCGTTGCATATGGGTAGCGTATCCTGTTCATTTGCTGCCCATAGTTATCATTACACACTCAAGTGAGCGTGTAATGCCCCCCCCCTTCTCTTGTGCGTCTAATCGCGCAAGAGAAGGACCTGTCAATCACCCTGAGTGAGCATTTTTGGTGTGATTTCTCTCTGCCACCTCAGAGTTGTCAGAGAAAGGCACTCATGTGCTAATCTGCCCCGCAAAGGTTCTGTGAATAAAGCTTGGGGTCTGATTATGCATTCACAGAGTGCAGTAGTCCTAAGTGACTGTTTAGTGGCTAATTAAGGGGTCCTGAAAAATTTAAGTACATACTTTTAGACGTGCTCTAGGTGTAAAACTATCCCAATGAGGTAAGACATGAATCTACTACCTCTAGTTTATAGTACATAATTGTGACTAGGTATGGAATTACAGTTTAATAAATCTTACACAGTGTCAGAAATCCTGGCCCTGAAGGCCCTGCAATGCTGGGTGGCCTACAGATAAGAAGGCCTTTTCAGGGACAGTGGGCCACTGCAGGGCCACCTCAACTGCTGGGGACTAGTGGCAGAGAGTAGAGGGAGGCTACATAACAACACGTGCATGCCAATAATGCATGCATAGTCTTTCAATATTCAAATTTTTGAGTGTGTATATGCATTTGTGATTGGCTGACGACTGTCACATGATACAGGGTGAGTGAAAATAGACATAGCTACTACTCATTTGAAGTTCAGACTAAATGCTATTGCATTGTCTTTTTATCATACATTTGTTGATTATGCAAATATACTGTATTTACTGGTCCTTTGAAGTAAATAAAGGTAAAATTTGAAATATTCATGGATGCATTTCAATTTGAAATAGATGCATAATTGCAATTTACTTCCATTAGCAAAAAAAATTCTTGTAAAAGTTATTACCGTTTCTCTGAGGCATACCCGCCTATGATGTTAGGGCCTGTACACTAGTGTTTAAACATCACACTTTGGCTTGTATGTCACTAATTATTTCTTCACACCACCTTTCTATCCCTTTAAAGGGATGTTAATTAATATAAATTCCCAATTACTCCTGAAACAGTTTTATATCATATGCCTTTTTTATTATTTAAAACTAAAATCACGTCAACAAAATAGCTAATCTGTGTGCATTTACAATTTAGCTAGTCGTTTTAGTTCTATCTGTGAGGTGCAAAAAAAAAGATTCAGACATTCAGCATCAACAGTGATGACTTCACACCTTGTTTTACTGTGATTGTATCACTTTCTCAGATCTTGTAAAATGTTATAGTAAATGTTCTTGAACTGAGGAGGAAGACAGAGAGTCACTATCTGCACATGCCAGATGCACATTTCCTTGCAAGTCGTGGGTAAATTATCTCAGTTGGATTTTTAATGTACCTTTAAAATGGATTCTAAAGAAAATGTTACATTGTATATCTTTTCTATCTTTTTATTTTTTCATACATGCTGCATCATTTTAAGTGATATACCATATGGATAAAATCTATTCAGGAATTACAGAACATTACAAACACAACTGGAGAGCTAATCAGGGGTAGCTCAGGAGCCGATGCACAGGAGCAGGACTTTACAAATATGTTTACTCACTTTGTGCAGGTTAAATGAATAGATACAGGCAAGAATTATTGAAATAATAAAGTGTTCTAATGCATTAGAGAATTTTATTATTAAACAAGTATGCCCCTTTAACCAAGTCAACTCTATAAATCCAAAACTCAGCAACAACCTAATATAAGTAAAAAAAAAAAGGGATCTCCTAATGCATTTTTTAACCAGGGAGCTCTCACTGCCTTTGTTTTACAGAAAACAAATATATATAAATGATTGCCATAAATCATATATTGTTGCTGTTGTAAATAAGAATACTACTGATTTTATTTTAACAGGAAAGAGTTCCTTTAAAATTACAAAGGAAATATGTGGTTTTATTGCAAGTGTCTGGACGTAGCTTTTAAAAATGCATTTATTTTTGCAATTATTCAGAATAAGTTGTATTTCGTCATACATATAGGGCTAGATTACAAGTTGAGCGATAAATATCGATATTTGTGCTCAACTAAGTAATACCAGAACATGCTAATGTGCGCTGGTATTTCAAGTGAGGTGCAAAGCGATTGCGACCTCGTGTTCGCATTGCACGGAAGCATTGCACTCATGAGAGCGTGCTTCCATAGGCTCCAATAGGAGCCTCGTTCTCATGCAGTCAGACATGGCATAAGAACTAGCGCAGCGAAGGGGGAAAGTCACGCAGTGATGGGAGGCAATTTTAAATATATATGTATATGACTATATACATATTTATTTTTGTGTTAATATGTGTATATATTACAGGGAACACACAGTTCCCATAGACCGCAATGTAAAGGCAGTTTCAGTGCCGTTTTTTTCTAACACTCCACAGCCGCGGACTTTAGCCCCAAATACTGCTAAGTGCTACATTTATAAAAAAAAAAAAGAAAACTTACACTTAAGTTTGGGGGCATTTGGGGGGACATTTATAAAATTAACCAGAGATCTGATCTCTGGTTAATTTTATAAGTGCTTATTGCTACCCCAAGCTCATGATAGTAATAACCAGCCACTTGTAATGGCTGGTTATTTATTGCACGCCCACAAATGGGCAAATTTGCCTCTTTGCAGGCACGCGATAAATTAGCACTCCACTTGAAATCTAGGCCATAGAAAGCTGTTTAATATTGTTACATTTCATTATTTGTAATACAATTATTAAAAATGTGAATTAAATTGCACAATGTATTTGTAAAAAAAAAAACATACTTCAATCCATCAATTGTAAAACATGTTTAAAATTCAGTGCAAATGTTACTCTTTCATATTTAATGTCAAAGTATATCTAAATCTTTAAATTTAGATTATAAATACATCTGTATTATGGTAGATAAAACAAGTGTTTATCATATCTCACTAAGCCAAAAAAAATCCTGGCTCAGTTCCTGAGAGAAAATGTTTGAAGCATTTGACAAATAAATGATATTTAACACTGACATAATTGCAAATATTCTTAACCATGTAGCCTCCAGACACGTCTGCAACATATTTTACAGCAGCCAATGGGTTAAAGAATAATTTGATAGCATAAATTCACGCAAAGTCACTACATAAAATATTAAAATATAATTTGCACACAATGTGTAATTATTGCAAACTATATGTACTGTACAACTGTTGAAAATGACTAAAATGGCTGCATTGTGTCATATTTTATATCTAGGATCAGATCAATTTCTCCAGTGACACAGCATAATGTGATACATTATTTAAGTGTCTTGAGGAACAGAACTTGTTGTTGGTATTCATGGCCAATTAATCCTGGCACAAAGAGTGATGAATTTGTTTCACTCCATGTGCCATGTGCAGAGATTACAACATTAGATTTTTGCATTATGGGTGATATTGTGAATGTCAATAATTGCCAATTTAGGCTACTGGGTATACAGACAAATCGTCTAAGTCAGATCCATAAATACACTTTCCAGGACAGACATTTGGCATTTCACTTTGCAGAAGCTTAAGGCTATGTTTCCTGTTAATTTTATACTATATTAGATATTGTGGAGTCTTCTGCCATCTATAGACAATGTGACACTAATGTTTTGTGTAAAAGACATCCTTATGTCAGAATGGATGAAAAATGTGAGGAACTCAGTCTATAAAATAATGTGATATAATGTTATTCATTCTGTCATTGAATTGATTTAATTGCTTCATATCTGCTCATTGTTTTGTATGTCAATCTGCTGCTTTTTAATGGGTTTAATGCATATATACTTCTAAATGCCTAGTTAAACTAGTTAATTAATAAATAGGATGTTCATTTTCTTTTTTCTTATTTCTTTTACCACTACCATTCAGTAAGAGACATGAAATACATATTAATACAATATGAATAAGGAAGTTATTTTAGCCCGTGATCATGTATATTGAATTATACATTTTGCACAGACATGCATTTCCTGGAGTTTCAATAAAAATTCAACAGCTTTATTGAAATGAAGATAGGTAGATATATAGATAGAAAGATAAAAAGATGATACATGCAAAATGCTTCTTAGAAAAAATGTAAAATTCTTAGAAAAAATACCTGTAATGTTGTGTGTCACCACTAGTACTAGTGAACTAGTGTCTGAAGCCTGTCCCGGTGTATGCTCAGCAGCTCACCTGCAAATGAGAAGTTAATTAACCCAGTATGCTGTTTAATTATACTATAAATAATAACTACATAAGTAGATGAACTGAATTATAATGGAGGGGTGGATCATTTTCAGTCACCATAGCTTCTAATCTACCTAAAATTGCAGACTAGTTGGCATGCTTTGCAGCTCATTAGCATACAGCGCCACTAACTAGAATAATGACTCACTGAAAGAAATTTATAGCTTGAAAATCATTTTCTTCTGGAAAGAAATGGCTCATACAATGCACAAATAGCTTTTAATGAATATCCCAAAAGCCCAAACATGGCAGTTCCACGTTAGGTTCAAAAGCTCAGGTTTCCCATGAACCACCACATTTCTCTACTGATCCAGCCTTGTAAATTAAACATTTTTACCAAATGTAAGTGTCAGATGTTTGAGCAATAATAATAATAATAATAACATACCTCCCAACAATTCAAAATTCAAAAGAGGGACCCCCCCGCGGCAAAAAAAATTGAAATGTGGTGGGCGGGGCTTAAAAAATCATAAGACCAAAGTAATATAAATAACATTCTAAATAAAGTCATATATTTTAATACACAGGCAGCAAATCAAACACAAGCTCAAACCACTGGTATAGCTATGTGAGCTATGTATTTAATTAGCCTTTGCAAAGACATTGCTAAATATTTTTATTTTAATTGGACATTTAATAATAAATTCTTTAAAACTGCTCTCTGCATTCCAAATTAATATTCTAGATTCTGGCCTTTAAAGTCAGCGAAAATGCACAGTAGCACACTACATAGCATACATTTACACATGCAGATACACACACACTACATAGCATACACTTACACATGCAGATATACACACACACTACATAGCATACACTTATACATGCAGATACACACACACTACATAGCATACACTTATACATGCAGATACACACACACATACACACACACACACACACACACTACATAGCATACACTTATACATGCAGATACACACACACTACATAGCATACACTTATACATGCAGATACACACACACTGCAGAACATACACTTATACATGCAGATACACACACACTACATAGCATACACTTATACATACAGATACACATACACTACATAGCATACACTTATACATGCAGATACACACACACACACTACATAGCATACACTTATACATGCAGATACACACACACTACATAGCATACACTTATACATGCAGATACACACTACATAGCATACACTTATACATGCAGATACACACTTTTACATGCAGATGCACATACACACACTACATAGCTTACATTTATACATGCAGATACACACACACACACTACATAACATACACTTATACATGCAGATACACACACACTACATAGCATAAACTTATACATGCAGATACACACACACTACATAGCATACACTTATACATGCAGATACACACACACTACATAGCATACACTTATACATGCAGATACACACACACACACTACATAGCATACACTTATACATGCAGATACACACACACTACATATTATACACTTACACATGCAGATACACACACACACACTACATAGCATACACTTATACATACAGATACACACACACTGCATAGCATACACTTATACAAGCAGATACACACACACTACATAGTATACACTTATACATGCAGATACACACACACACACACACTACATAGCATACACTTATACATGCAGATACACACACATTACATAGTATACACTTATACAAGCAGATACACACACACACTACATAGCATACACTTACACATGCAGATACACACACACTACATAGCATACACCTATACCTGCAGATACACACACACTACATAGCATACACTTATACATACAGATGCACACACACTACATAGCATACACTTACACATGAAGATACACACACACTACATAGCATACACACACGAAGATACACAGACACACTACATAGCATACACTTATACATGCAGATACACAAACACACACACATATTACATAGCATACACTTATACATGCAGCATACACTTATACATGCAGATACACAGACACTACATAGCATACACTTATACATGCAGATACACACTTATACATGCAGATACACATACACACACTACATAGCTTATATTTATACATGCAGACACACACACTACGTAGCATAAACTTATACATACAGATACACACACACAGTTAGGGATACAGATAGACGCACACACTACATCATATATGGGTATCTGTAATTCATTGTTTTTTTGTTTGTTTTTTTAATGCCTGGGGCAAATCGGGACAGATGGCTAGCAACCCGGGACAGGGGGACAGACCCATAAAATCGGGACTGTCCCGCGAAAATCGGGACAGTTTGGGGGTATATTATTATTATTTTGTACAGCATAACATAATTTTTATTTTAAGACTATTAACTCAGAAGCCCAGTATGGTCACATGTCCCAAGTTTCTATGATTGTTTTCTTATTTTTTGAAGGGAAAGTAAAGTCCAAATTAAACTTAAATTAATTGCATCAGCCAATAGGATTTTTCCTACCTTAATTCTGATTGGCTGATAGAATTCCAAAGTGCCGGATGGATGAAGACAGATGATGCCGCCTGGATGAAGACTTCTGCCCGTCTGGAGGACCTATTCTGCCCGGCTTGGATGAAGACTTCTGCCCATCTGGTGGACCACTTCGCCCGGCTTCATGGATGACTTTGGCCCGGTTGGGTGAAGACGTCTCAAGGTAGGGTGATCTTCAAGGGGTTAGTGTTAGGTTTTTTTAAGGGGGGATTGGGTGGGTTTTAGAGTAGGGATGGTTGTGTGGGTAGTGGGTTTTAATGTTGGGGGGGTAGTGTACTTTTTTTCAGGTAAAAGAGATGATTACTTTGGGGCAATGCCCCGCAAAAGGCCCTTTTAAGATCTATTCGTAATTTAGTATAGGGTATGGCTTTTTATTATTTTGGGGGGCTTTTTTATTTTATTAGGGGGATTAGATTAGGTGTAATTAGTTTAAAAAACGTGTAATTATTTTATTATTTTCTGTAATTTAGTGTTTTTTTGTACTTTAGATAATTTTATTTAATTTTATTTAATTGTAGTTAATTGTAGTTAATGTAGGTAATTAATTTAATTATAGTGTAGTGTTAGGTATAATTGTAACTTAGGTTAGGTTTTATTTTACAGGTACTTTTGTATTTATTTTAGCTAGGTAGTTATTAAATAGTTAATAACTATTTAATAACTCTTGTACCTAATAAAAGTACAAAATGAGGTGCACTCGCATTCAGTAATCACTTGTAGAAATTTTATTGCAGAGTAAAAAAGGGATACAAAACGTAGAATTCCAGTGGCGATGTGAGTGGTGTGAACTCCACTCTAGGTACTGACTGCTGACATGTTTCAGCTCAGAAAGCCATAATCATAGCTGTAGTCTCAGGTTACCATCAGTCTTATATGCCTATTAGTGCATACTGATTGGTTAAAACAGAAAACCTTTACCTGTAGTGGAGCCCACACACACACACACTATTGCCATAGTAACAACCGTATGAAACACAAATCATACAAATAGCAATAACTCACATAATCAAACTTCAGTATATATGCAAAAATTCAGCTGATGTGTATTAAAAAGGTATTTGCAGAACATATTAACAATGTGTGAGGACAATGAACTAAAGAGACGTATTAACACTTGAAACTAATTGGGTAATTCACTCCATACATACGTATAATGTTAACTCTCTTTGATCAAGTGCCTCTACTTTAATATATCTAACACAGACAATAAACCTTCTAAATCAATTAAATAAAGTACAGATACAAATAGTGCCTTCAAATTTGACATGTAAATAATAAAAATATACAGAATGTTATATGATAAATGTATTAGATACTAGTCAAAAAAGTTCCTCATAGCTGTTATATATCTGGGTACAGCACAAACTATATACCTCCAATTATGCTAGTGAACATTCACTCTTTCTTGGAGGCTAATATATACTCCAGAAACATTAAATAAATGTTAAGCTAACTTGTAGTTATACCGGTTATTTTCTAGTTGTTCAGTGTCCAAATACAAAACTTATGTTGGGTACAAAGCTGACCAAAATCATAAACAATATGGATGTTTTATACATAGACCCAGGACTACTACTCCTAGAAATTGTTCAAATCATATTCAGAGTTTAGTCCATCAGGTACTCCAGTCCTGAGCCTGTGTATCCAAAAACCTCTCTCTTAGCCAGTAATCTATCTCTGTCACCATCTCTTTCCTTACATTTGACCAATTCAATAATGGTCCATTTAAGGGAGTTGGCACTTGATATCACATTCAATACAGGTCAATAAATAGACAACATAACTTGTCCCTATTGTACCTAGTTAAAATAAATACAAACTTGCCTGTAAAATAAAAATAAACCCTAAGCTAGGTACATGTGAGGTCTGGAATTAAATTGCCTTGTGTAAAGGTATAAGGACCACAACTGCAGACTTACTAGTGAGTGGATGTATCACCTTGTAAAACAGGCTATTACTTTGCATAGACTGTATGTATAAAAGGTGAAAATTAATTTTAAATTAAATTACTCTTAGTTATAAAGATTATCTCCAAAAGCAAATTCAACATAGGAGAGTTAATCAAGAACATAGAGTTCATATATAACATTGGATACGGAGTTGCAGTTCATGCATCAAAATGTAGATTATTTATATAACACACTTCCAGGATAAACAAAAAGGATAGGCAGTCAAAGCTTTCAAAAATAATATGACTCAAGAAAACCTGAGCAGAGAAACTTCCATAAGACAGAACTCAGAAGCCACTGTAGCATGTTAGGTAGTTATAGTATGCAAAAGGCTCCCTATGCTGCACAGGCAGTGAAGAGATGAGAGCAGGAGCTGTGTCAGGAGACCGCACTGGAGCGGTGCTGCGTTCAGGAAGGTGGGAGGAGCGGAACACTTGAGTGACAGCGGCAGACGCCGCGAATTTGACAGAATACTTGTAAAGTAAAAGGCTGTACAAACTTAACGTGGATCTTACAGAAGGTTGTAGTACAGACCTGGGAAAGTAATCCTTTATAGGAGAGTCTCTAGGAATGGTAAGCTGGTTGATGCGGAGTGGCTTTATGATCCGCTGCAGCAGAGCAGCAAACACAGCAGGTCACTTGAAAAAGACTGCCAAAATGAAAGATACGTTACTGTAGTAAAGTTGACAAAAGTTCATCAAAGAAATCCACAGAGATGGAAAGCTGTAGAGAATCCTTGGAGATTTATAATGTAAAACTTGGCTTGAATGAGAACACAATAGTGCAGGTATGCAGAGTTGCAGGAACTGCTACAAGTGCAATAACTAAGCACCTGTTTGCAGTCAGGTGATGTCTTAAATACAGGCAAGAAGAGAACAGGTGATAAGGAGAGCTGGAAAAGGTGAACTGGAATCCTTACATACGCCCCCCATCAAGGAAGCCGATCCTCGGCTTGATGCTTCGGAAGTTGAGGGTAGCGTCTATGAAATCTGGAAAGAAGACGAGGAGCATCAATGTGAGTATATGGTTCCCAGGTGTCATCATCAGGGGTGAAACCTTTCCAGCAAACTAGATATTGTAATTGCCCATTGCAGATTCTAGAATCAAGAAGATCCTGGATTTCAAAGGAATCAGAGTCCAATGCTGAGGCCGCAGGAGGCGGGATACTGCTGGTAGGAGTCGAATCAGTGGCCGGTTTCAACAATGACACATGAAAGGTCGAATGTATAGGCAAGGTGGAGGGAAGTTCCAAGGTAACTGCATTCTGGTTAACAACTCGGGTGATAAGGAATGGAACAATGTATAAACTGGAAAGTTTCTTAGAAGGAACTGGTATTTTAATGTTTTTGGTGGAGAGCCAAACCCTATCTCCAACCACATAAGTGGGAGCTGGTCTTCTGCGTAAGTCGTAGTACCTTTTCTGTGAAGCTTGAGCGGTTTGTATATTCCTTTTTAGGAAATGGAAATTCTCCGCTATGGTTTGCAAGAGGTCATCAACTTTTGGAGAATTAGCTGGCTCACAATCTTGAATGCTGAAATTGGGGTGAAATGCATAATTTGCAAAAAATGGTGACAGGTTAGTGGAACTGTGGTTGGAATTGTTGTAGGCAAACTCAGCCATGTATAGGTAGTGTGCCCAGTTGGTTTGGTGGTATGAGCAGTAACAGCGGAGATACTGCTCAAGCCATTGGTTCAGTTTCTCAGTTTGCCCATTAGTTTGTGGATGAAATGCCGTACTCAGACGATGGTCAATTTGAAGATGTTGGGAAAGATGTTTCCAAAATTTAGAGGTGAACTGAGTACCCCGGTCAGTTGTTATAATAGTTGGAAGACCGTGGTACCTAACAACAGAACTCAGAAACAGTTCAGCTGTTTCACTGGAGGTTGGTAATTTATGAAATGGAATGAAAATCGCCATTTTAGTCAGAATGTCTGTGACAACTAGAATGGTATTAAAACCAGAACTCAATGGTAGTTCCACAAGGAAGTCCATTCCAATATGAAGCCAAGGTCTGTTGGGTATTTCAATAGGTAGAAGGTGACCGTACGGTTTGTTCCTTTCTTTTTTAGAAGTAATGCAGATGGTGCAGTTTTGTATATAGGATTTAACTGTAGAAACCATATCTGGCCACCAATATAAACGGTCAAGAAGGGATTTCGTTTTCTTTATACCAGGATGTCCGATAAGAGGAGGATTATGGTGTTGTCTTATTGCATCATTCCTAAGATCTTTTGGTATATATAGTTTCTGACCATGGTAGTACAAGTTATCGCGGTGGGTAAGTTGTTGGATAGGAATCTCTGTGTCGGAGAGTAGAGAGTGTTGTACTTGCGATTCAAAAGAGGGTAGAAGACCAATGAATCTTTCAGCTGGGATAATTGAGGTAGGCTCTTGGGTGTTAATTGGTCTTGGATCCCTTCTGGAGAGCGCATCAGCCTTACCATTCCTAGATCCAGGTCGGTATATGATTTGGTAATTGAACCTGCTGAAATATAAGCTCCAGCAAACTTGTCTGCCTGAAAGAGTTTTGTTCTTATTTAGAAATTCAAGATTGCGATGATCAGTATATATCAGAATAGGAAGAGACGTGCCCTCTAGCAAATGTCTCCAGTTGTCGAAAGCTCTCTTGATGGCGAGTAGCTCCTTTTCACCGATAGAGTAGTTCATCTCTGCAGAAGAGAGTATCTTTGAGTAGAAAGCCACGGGATGAAGTGGTTTTTGAAGGTCTTTTCGTTGTGATAAAACTGCACCAACAGCATAGTCCGAAGAATCCACCTCAAGAGTGAACTGCAGAGAAGGATCAGGAAACTGCAGAATCATAGCAGAGGTGAAAGAATCCTTGAGTGATTGAAAAGCTTTAGATGCGGCATCGTTCCAATGAAAAGGAACACAAACACTAGTGAGTGAGGTTAAAGGCTTAACTTTATGAGAGAAATTCCTAATAAATTTCCTGTAATAATTGCTGAATCCAAGGAAGCGTTGCAGATCTTTCCTATTCGTGGGTTGAGGCCAGGTTTTGACGGAATCAACTTTGTTATCTTTCATTTGTATGCCCTGGGGTCCTATGGTATAACCTAGAAAATCAATTTCAGTGGTATGGAAGACACATTTCTCCAGCTTTGCATAAAGTCGATGCACTTGAAGACGGGAGAGTATCCAGCTGACATGTTTTATGTGTTCTTCCATGTTCTTGGAATAGATCAAAATGTCGTCCAGGTACACTATAACACAAACATCAAGTAGATCGTGGAAGATATCGTTCACAAAGAACTGGAAGGTAGCAGACGCGTTAGTTAGCAGGCGCGTTAGTGAGTCCGAATGGCATGACCAGGTATTCAAAAAGGCCGTACCGAGTTCTAAAAGCGGTCAGCCACTCGTCGCCTTCCCTTATCCTGACAAGATTATAAGCTCCTCTCAAGTCCAGTTTAGTAAATACTTTAGCATGCTGAAGCCTTTCAATTAATTCCGGTATAAGTGGCAACGGATAGCGGTTTTTGATGGTTATTTTGTTTAGTTCTCTGAAGTCAATAATGGGGCGTAGGGAGTTGTCCTTATTTCTTACGAAGAAAAATCCAGAAGCAGCTGAAGAAACAGAGGGACGAATAAAACCCTTTTTTAAGTTCTCATCCAGATAGCACTTAAGATGATCCAATTCTGGTTGTGACAGTGGGTAAAGATGACCAAACGGTGGTGAGGTGCCCGGTTTTAGATCAATGGGGCAGTCATAGGAGCGATGAGGCGGGAGAGTTTCCGCTTCTTTCTTACTGAAGACATCAGAAAACTTCAAATAAACACTTGGAATATGTGTGGTTTCCGACAGGTGTAGTAAGGAACAATGTTGGTAACAGGTCTGCTTGCAGTAGGATGAATTAAAATCGAGTTGTAGGGAGTTCCAAGTGATATCTGGTTCATGTAACTGCAACCAGCGTATTCCTAAAACAATGGGAAACAGAGGCGAAGTAATAACATCAAAGGTGATGTATTCTTGGTGTAAACCAACAGTAGTTACAAGAATGGGGATAGTGTGGTGAGTGATAGGACCGGAAGAAATTTCAGAACCATCAACTACTTTAATAGAGACAGGAGACAGTTTTCTGCTTAGAGGTATTTTATTACTCATTACAAGGGAAGCATCAATATAATTGCCTTGAGCTCCGGTGTCAATTATTGCCTCTGTCTTCACATGCCTCTTGTCCCACTGTAATGAGAGAGGTAAAATACAATGAGCTGGCTGATCATGCACAATGAAGGACGTCAGAGAAGTATGAGACTTACTGTTTTTATTCTTGTGCAGGGAGGTGCACTCACGGATTGAGTGAGAAGAGGAGCCACAGTACATACATAAGCCTCTAGACTTTCTTCTGAATCTCTCTTCAGAAGAGAGGGGTCCTCTGAAGACACCTATCTCCATAGGCTTAGGGTTGGTTGAAGTTGAGGGATGAGATGTATGTGTCGGCATGACAGATCTTCTATGAGTGGTATCACTGTAATGACGTTCTGACTTTCTTTCTCTCAGCCGCCGATCAATCTGCATTGAGAGTCTAATGAGACCTTCCAAAGACTCAGGAAGCTCAGTGCGGGCAAGTTCGTCTTTCACTAGATCGGAGAGGCCTAAGCGAAATTGATTCTTCAATGCTATGGTGTTCCACTGACTGTCGGTAGCATACTGTTTAAAGTCCGTTATGTAACATTCAACAGGGCGGTTGCCTTGTTTAAGTTTCCTAAGCTTGGTCTCAGCAGTGAGCTGGACATTTGAATCAGAGTACAGCTCATCCATAACAGCCAAAAAAGATTGCAGAGAAGAGAGAATCAGACTATTAGTCTCGAAGAGGGTATCAGCCCAAGCACGGGGTTCCCCTCGTAGGTAGGAAATCATAGTCAGTACCTTCACTCTATCATTAGGGTAGGTCAGAGGTTTTAAGTTGAATGTTAAAAGGCAAGCATTTCTGTATTGACGATAGAATGCTCTGTCCCCATTAAAGGGATCCGGAGGGGAGATTCGTGGTTCGAGTGTTGAATCAGTAGGCTGTGACTTAGGGGATGATATCTCCTTCATAGCTTTCTTTAGACTGTCGTTTTCAGCCTTTAATTCCCTCAATCCTTGAGTGAGTTCATCCACTCTATGAGATAGATTATAAACTATGTTAGGCAGGTCTGCTGGATCCATAGTAGGCTTAGTTATTCTGTGAGGTCTGGAATTAAATTGCCTTGTGTAAAGGTATAAGGACCACAACTGCAGACTTACTAGTGAGTGGATGTATCACCTTGTAAAACAGGCTATTACTTTGCATAGACTGTATGTATAAAAGGTGAAAATTAATTTTAAATTAAATTACTCTTAGTTATAAAGATTATCTCCAAAAGCAAATTCAACATAGGAGAGTTAATCAAGAACATAGAGTTCATATATAACATTGGATACGGGGTTGCAGTTCATGCATCAAAATGTAAATTATTTATATAACACACTTCCAGGATAAACAAAAAGGATAGGCAGTCAAAGCTTTCAAAAATAATATGACTCAAGAAAACCTGAGCAGAGAAACTTCCATAAGACAGAACTCAGAAGCCACTGTAGCGTGTTAGGTAGTTATAGTATGCGAAAGGCTCCCTATGCTGCACAGGCAGTGAAGAGATGAGAGCAGGAGCTGTGTCAGGAAACCGCACTGGAGCGGTGCTGCGTTCAGGAAGGTGGGAGGAGCGGAACACTTGAGTGACAGCGGCAGACGCCGCGAATTTGACAGAATACTTGTAAAGTAAAAGTCTGTACAAACTTAACGTGGATCTTACAGAAGGTTGTAGTACAGACCTGGGAAAGTAATCCTTTATAGGAGAGTCTCTAGGAATGGTAAGCTGGTTGATGCGGAGTGGCTTTATGATCCGCTGCAGCAGAGCAGCAAACACAGCAGGTCACTTGAAAAAGACTGCCAAAATGAAAGATACGTTACTGTAGTAAAGTTGACAAAAGTTCATCAAAGAAATCCACAGAGATGGAAAGCTGTAGAGAATCCTTCGAGATTTATAATGTAAAACTTGGCTTGAATGAGAACACAATAGTGCAGGTATGCAGAGTTGCAGGAACTGCTACAAGTGCAATAACTAAGCACCTGTTTGCAGTCAGGTGATGTCTTAAATACAGGCAAGAAGAGAACAGGTGATAAGGAGAGCTGGAAAAGGTGAACTGGAATCCTTACAATACAATGTAACTATTAGTTATATTGTAGCTAGCTTATGGTTTATTTTATAGGTAAGTATTTCGTTTTAAATAGGAATAATTTATTTCGATTTATTTACATTATATTTAAGTTAGTGGGTGTTAGGGTTAGGGTTAGACTTAGGTTTAGGGGTTAATACATTTAATATAGTGGCGGCGGTGTAGGAGGGGGGCAGATTAGGGGTTAATAAATATAATGAAGGTGGCAGCGGTGTAGGGGGGGCAGATTAGGGGTTACTAAATATAATGTCGGTGGCGGAGGTGTAGGGGGGGCAGATTAGGGGTTAATAAATATAATGTAGGTGGTGGCGGTGTAGGGTGGGGCAAATTAGGGGTTAATAAATATAATGTAGGTGGCGGCGGTGTAAGGGGGGCAGATTAGGGGTTAATAAGTATAATGTAGGTGGCGGTGGGCTCCGGGAGCGGCGGTTTAGGGGTTAAGCACTTTATTTAGTTGCGGCGGGGTTCCCGGAGCGGCGGTTTAGGGCTTAATAAGTATAATATAGGTGGCGGCGGTGTCTGGTGGCATATTAGGGGTTAATAAGTATAATGTAGGTGGCGGCGGTGTAGGGGGGCAGATTAGGGGTGTTTAGACTCTGGGTACATGTTAGGGTGTTAGGTGTAGACATTACCATAGGAATCAATGGGATATCGGGCAGCAGCAAACATGAGCTCTCGCTGCTTTCCAACTCCCATTGATTCCTATGGTATCCGCGGCCTCCAGGGCGGCGGATTGAAAACCAGTTACGCTGGGACGGAAAAGTGCTGAGCGTACCTGCTAATTATTTGATAACTTCCGTATTTGCGGTTGACGGCTTGATAAATACATGCCTAAGTATTTGTTAGAGAGTAACACTGTAAGTTCATGAGCGTGCACGTCTTTAGCCATCTGGCAGTAATGTTAGCAACAATGTTTATACCAATAATATACACTAAAGAACAAAGCATATTCTATAGTAGAAGCAAATTGGAAAGTTTTTTAAAATTGCACTCAGATAAAATCAGATAAGGAAGGCCATAGCTGTCAATTATTGAACACGGCGGTAGACTACGGTCAGAGTATCTTAATATCATCATGGTGTTATTAAATGATAACATAGCTTGGGGTTATCTAATTTGGATTATTAAGACAGTCAAATTCTGATTTAATTCCTGTTAGATGCTCAAAATGGGCCTTGTTTGGTACAAATAAATGATTGGAATTTATTAAGCTGAACAATAAAAAGTAAGACAATAGGGTTGTATGCTCTTGTTGAGTCATTAAGTAGGAGGGACTGGGTTCAGTGTTCCTTTAATGTATCATGCCATCATTTCTTGCTACCCATGGACATCGTTCTGATCGGTATAAATATGTGAACTTGATGACCGTTTCTTAAATTAGAAACACTGTTCTAACTCTGAAGGGTATTTGATTAGTTTTGATACATCTTTTAGTGTATTAACTTACCCTATATAGCAACAATGTCTTGTATTTAAAAATGTGCAGCTCATATACAGCTAAAAGATATTATCTCACTTAAATCCTGTATTTGTTTGGCAAGCTTAACAGGCTTTGTTAAGAATATACTAGGGAACTTTTTTTGTTATGAATGGAAATTACCATACTGTTTTCTTTTGGTGTCATATAGTTTTAATTGTATCACTCTCTGATAGTATGTTGATTTTAGTTATATGGTACATATATCAGAATATGAGAGATAATATTTGTGTAATTTGATGCTATATGTGCTTATATTTATTTGTTTGAACTTGTGTTTCCGTAATAAATATATATATATATATATATATATATATATAAAAAAAATTGCACTCTCTATATGAATCACATAACTTTGATTTTGACTTTATTGTCCCTTTAAAGGGACAGTCTAGTCCAAAATAAACTATCATGATTCAGATAGGGCATGTCATTTTAAACACCTTTCCAATTTACTTTTATCACCAACTTTGCTTTGTTCTCTTGGTATTCTTAGTTGAAAGCTAAACCTAGGAGGTTCATATGCAAATGTATTAGACCTTGAAGGCCGCCTCTATCTGAATGCATTTTGACAGTTTTTCACAACTAGAGGGTGTTAGTTCATGTGTGTCATATAGATAACATTGTGCTCACACACGTGGAGTTACCTAGTAGTCAGCACTGACTGGCTACAATGCAAGTCTGTCAAAATAATTAGAATAAGAGGGCAGTTTGCAGAGGATTAAATACAAGGTAATCACAGAGGTAAAAAGTATATTATTTTAACTGTGTTGGTTATGCAAAACTGGGAAACGGGTAATAAATGGATTATCTATCTTTTAAAACAATAAAAATGCTGCTGTAGACTGTCCCTTTAAAGGTAATTATTATTAATATTTGCCAATAGCCATAGAACATGCAGTGCTATCATAGCCAATGCTAGCCACTTCCAATTTGAGGTCTATAGATGGAAAACGTAATTTAAAAAAAAAAACCTTAAATATAAAAAAAGGCGCATATGAATATAGCTCACATAAAATATTTATTGTTAGCAGGGGTTTAGTATTGTAGGGGAAATATCCCCTTTTCTCTAAGTTGTCATAAGTGGCAGCATTAATTAAATGAATTAATATACATACCACGAGGCACAGTATTAAGTATTAATCTGCTTATGGCTATAACACTACTGTATCTTTTATTTCTGCTTAAAGTGTGTTTATACTAGAAAAAGCTCTTTATTTTGCTTAGAATATAACGTTCACAAACTCCTATCCCCTCAACTAAATTATTTTAAACTTATATAATGCTATGGTTTATTTGTATCTCTTGGTTTTGGTCTTTGCAGTTCCCATTCTTGATATGTGGCGTGAATACTTAAAGTGCATTGCAAAGATTTTTCCCTGTGTATAATTAAACTTTATATGTGGAATTAAATATTCAGTATAATAGTTCAGCTGTGTAAGTCAGGAATGCAACACTGTATTGGAGATATTCCCCATCATTTTATATAACCATCTTTAAAGTGACAGCTCTAAAATTATAGAAGAATTCAACAAGATTTGAACAAAGAGTAATTGATAAAAATAAGAAACCTTTTATAATTTATGTCATTATTTGTAACCTGTTTTCCTCACAGCATGTTCTGCTTTTTTACTGGCTCATACATATATTTATGTCTTCTCACCTTACCCCACTTCACATCCAGTACCTATAAACCCATTCATCCTGTCCTCACCTCATTCTCATTAATCACTCATATTTCGTTTTTGCATCCTATACCACTTATATTTTCTACCATACTTTTTTTTTCAAATTAATGCAACAGGATATGTCTCCCCATACCCCAGCCCCACATCACTGCTATTATTCATTCATGTATATGTTTCAAAACATTTAACAAGGGGAATGTAAAAAACATACATATCTATACTTTGCTAGTTAAAGATAAAGAAGAACATTCCTTTAAAATGTGCCATATAGAATTCTGCCTGCAACAAACTCTCTTCAGTATGTAGCCTTTTTATCTTTAATTCTCTCAACTTCCTGACTTTCAAAAACACTCATCTTATTCTCTTCCATAAAGAGTTTACGCTGCCAGGGGCGGATCTACCATTGGTGCAGCAGGGCCCAAGTGGTTGGGGTGCCCATAGCAGTCAGTCTATACAATAGGTGTGTGCAGAATTTGTACAATCCTAATGCAGGGGAGCATTTTATTAGTTCAGTTTGCAGGTACATCTATCTATCCATCCATCCATCATCTATCTATCTATCTATCTAACCATCCATCTATCCATCCATTCATCCATCCATACATCCATCATCTATCTATCATCTGTCCTGAAAATCATTATACAGAGCAGCATGTTGAGTAGGTCCACTACTGTCCCCTGCTGCACTATCAATTGGAGGCCTTCAAATCAGCTGCATCCCCTATGCCTGGAGATAAATGCCCCCTATTTCTCCAGTGTATGCCCCCCCCCCCATTTCTTCACTGCATGCCCCCTATTTCTTTCTTCTTTTGGAAGTGTGTGAAAGTGGCATATGCTCATCCTTTCCTCTAAGTAAAGTATTTATATATTGTACTGCTGGATGGCCTACACACTTTATAAATTACTTTGCTGCCTGACTACTCTGTTTTCTATCCTTGGAACCCTTATACCAATATGACTACAATATAGCAGTTTATGATTCCACTGTCCCGGAATTATCCAAGCGTCTCTAGTGTATTTTCTCTATTGCAACTTTATCACAAAATGCTTCCCCCACCTACCAACATAGCCGCTTTATTTGATCATCTATCTCTCCTCTGTCTCACACTTCATGAACTCCTCATTTTCATATTCTATTTTACTTTTTTTACTTTTAATTTCAGTGTCACTGAAACTACTGCTATCCCACCTCCTAATCCCTCTAGAAGATATCACAGAAGTCTTAAATCCAGACTCACCCCAATTTCCAAACACTAAAATCCATTCTCTGCATAAAGAGACATAATGGCCACAGCCAAAACATACTATTGTGTCACACTGTACTGTACTATTGACCACTTTATGTAAAAGAAAACAAAAAGAAGCTGTCTACACCTTTTTTTATATTAATATGGGCATCATGTGCACACACACACACACACACACACCTTCTGGTGGGTACACATCATGCTGCAGATCTAGCTAGTGCAGAAGTAAGTAATCACAGCTTAAGGGGGAGTTTTAGATTTAGTGATACAACAAATCAGCCCTTTAATCACAGTTTGTAATGTATAATAGTTGACTATACATTGGAATTTTGTAGAAAATCAGAAGAGTCTAGGACACTCTAAGTAAAAACACAAGCATTTATTGAAAATCCAAATCTAAAAGCAGTTGGCAGGAACAATAAATGGGATTCCCACTAGTTAGATTTTACGCATTTCAACCCCCTGCCATAATTACACATTTGGACATAACAAGGCAGTTGTTTCTTAAAATTTGCAAACAGACCAAAATGTATTTATATGGTCTATATCATTTTTATTTATTTTTTTGCTTATATTTACAGAATCACATGCATTTAGTTTGCAATTGCTCCATTCTGATCATATCAGTAAATGCTTCAGTTTTAACTCTTAGAGGCTGATTTATCAAGGGCCGAATGGTCCCTGATGCCCCTGTTTCTGTGTGAGCCTTCAGGGGGAATCTGCAGGGGGCGGCATTGCACAAGCAGTTGACTAGAACTGCTTGTGCAATCTTAAATGCCGACAACGTATGTTGTCAACATTCAGTGATGTCTGGTAGACATGATACGCTACAGTGTATCATGTCTGCCAGAAAATAATAATTCGGCCCCTTAAAGTCAGAATTCCATGTATGATCCTTCTAGGTCTACTGGATAATGTTTGCTGGAAACTGCTACCTCTTGTTTAAATTACAGTCGCCTAGATTTAGAGTTCTGCTTTAGCCGTCAAAACCAGCGTTAGGGGGTCCAAACGCTGGTTTTTACCGCCCGCTGGTATTTAGAGTCAGTCATGAAAGGGTCTAACGCTCACTTTCCAGCCGTGACTTTTCCATACCGCAGATCCCCCTACGCCAATTGCGTATCCTATCTTTTCAATGGGATCTTCCTAACGCCGGTATTTAGAGTCTTGGCTGAAGTGAGCGTTAGATATCTAACGACAAGACTCCAGCCGCAGAGAAAAGCCAGGAGTTAAGAGCTTTCTGGGCTAATGCCGGTTCATAAAGCTCTTAACTACTGTGCTCTAAACTACACTAACACCCATAAACTACCTATGTACCCCTAAACCAAGGTCCCCCCACATCGCCGCCACTCTATTAAATTTTTTAACCCCTAATCTGCCGACCGCACACCGTCACCACCTACATTATCCCTATGTACCCCTAATTTGCTGCCCCTAACACCGCCGACACCTACATAATAGTTATTAACCCCTAATCTGCCCCCCCAACATCGCCGCTACCTACCTACAATTATTAACCCCTAATCTGCCGACCGGACCTCGCCGCTACTCTAATAAATGTATTAACCCCTAAAGCTAAGTCTAACCCTAACCCTAACACCCCTCTAAATTAAATATAATTTTAATCTAACAAAATAAAAGAAATCTTATTAAATAAATTAATCCTATTTAAAGCTAAATACTTACCTGTAAAATAAACCCTAATATAGCTACAATATAAATAATAATTATATTGTAGCTATTTTAGGATTAATATTTATTTTACAGGCAACTTTGTATTTATTTTAACCAGGTACAATAGCTATTAAATAGTTAATAACTATTTAATAGTTACCTAGTTAAAATAAATCCTAACCTAAGTTACAATTAAACCTAACACTACACTATCAATAAATAAATTAAATAAACTACCTACAATTACCTACAATTATATCAACTAAACTAAATTACAAAAAAAAACCCCACTAAATTTAAAAAAATAAAAAAAGATTACAAGAATTTTAAACTAATTACACCTACTCTAAGCCCCCTAAAAAAATAACAAAGCCCCACAAAATAAAAATAAAAAAATGCCCTACCCTATTCTAAAATAAAAATTGTAAAGCTCTTTTACCTTACCGGCCCTTAAAAGGGCCTTTTGCGGGGCATGCCCCAAATAATTCTGCTCTTTTGCCTGTAAAAAAAAAAACATACAATACCCAACCCCCCCAACATTACAACCCACCACCCACATACCCCTAATCTAACCCAAACCCCCCTTAAATAAACCTAACACTAAGCCCCTGAAGATTTCCCTACCTTGTCTTCACCATGCCGGGTATCACCGATCCGTCCAGAAGAGGGTCCGAAGTCTTCATCCTATCCGGCAAGAAGAGCTCCTCCAGAGGGTCCAAAGTCTTCATCCTATCTGGATGAAGATGTTTGCCGGTCCGGATCTCCTCTTCTTGCCGGATAGGATGAAAAATTTGGACCCTCTTCTGGACGGATCGGTGATACCCGGCGTGGTGAAGACACGGTAGGGAGATCTTCAGGGGCTTAGTGTTAGGTTTATTTAAGGGGGGTTTGGGTTAGATTAGGGGTATGTGGGTGGTGGTTTGCAATGTTGGGGGGGTATTGTATGTTTTTTTTTAAAGGCAAAAGAGCAGAATTCTTTGGGGCATGCCCCGCAAAAGGCCGTTTTAAGGGCTGGTAAGGTAAAAGAGCTTTACAATTTTTATTTTAGAATAGGGTAGGGCATTTTTTTTTATTTTGGGGGGCTTTGTTATTTTTTAGGGGGCTTAGAGTAGGTGTAATTAGTTTAAAATTCTTGTAATCTTTTTTTTATTTTTTGTAATTTAGTGTTTGCTTGTTTTTGTAATTTAGTGTTTGTTTTTTGTAATTTAGTGTGGGTTTTTTTGTAATTTAGTTTAGTTGATATAATTGTTGGTAATTGTAGGTAGTTTATTTAATTTATTTATTGATAGTGTAGTGTTAGGTTTAATTGTAACTTAGGTTAGGATTTATTTTACAGGTAATTTTGTAATTATTTTAACTAGGTAACTATTAAATAGTTATTAACTATTTAATATCTATTGTACCTGGTTAAAATAAATACAAAGTTGCCTGTAAAATAAATATTAATCCTAAAATAGCTACAATATAATTATTATTTATATTGTAGCTATATTAGGGTTTATTTTACAGGTAAGTATTTAGCTTTAAATAGGATTAATTTATTTAATAAGAATTATTTTATTTCGTTAGAATAAAATTATATTTAATTTAGGGGGGTGTTAGACTTAGCTTTAGGGGTTAATACATTTATTAGAGTAGAGGTGAGGTCCGGTCTGCAGATTAGGGGTTAATAATTGTAGGTAGGTGGCGGCGACGTTGGGGGCGGCAGATTAGGGGTTAATAAATATAATATAGGGGTCGGCGGTGTTAGGGGCAACAGATTAGGGGTACATAGGGATAACGTAGTTTGCGGCGGTGTACGGAGCGAAAGATTAGGGGTTAAAAATAATATGCAGGGGTCAGCGATAGCGAGTGCGGCAGATTATGGGTTAATAAGTGTAAGGTGTTTAGACTCGGGGTACATGTTAGGGTGTTAGGTGCAGACATAGGAAGTGTTTTCCCATAGGAAACAATGGGGCTGCGTTAGGAGCTGAACGCTGATTTTTTGCAGGATGTTAGTTTTTTTTTCAGCCCAAACTGCCCCATTGTTTCCTATGGGAGAATCGTGCACAAGCACGTTTTTGAAGCTGGCCGCGTCCGTAAGCACCGCTGGTATTGAGAGTTGCAGTGGCGGTAAATTATACTCTACGCTCCCTTTTTGGAGCCTAATGCAGCCCTTCTGTGAACTCTAAATACCAACGGTATTTAAAAGGTGCGGGGGTAAAAATACACGCGTAGCTGACGCACCACTTGGCCGCAGAACTCTAGCCGAGTGTTTGCAAAAGGGGACTAAGTTGGTGTAACCAAAATGCTGTAGCTTTACATATTATCTTGTTCTAGCACCCTTGTTTGCAATATACTAGATTGCCCTAATCTAATTAGACTGCTCCAGCCTAGCGGTAGCTCTTGTTCCAGTTGCCAATAGCTTGACTGACTTATATATCTGATTGCTGTTTTTCTTTCTGCATTATACTTTGGCTTGATACATCCACAGTTACAGGTCCTGTTCCATTTGTATTTGGATCTAACTTCAATCACTATTTATTTTTATAATTATAAAATTGTATGTTTAATCATTACATGTTTAATACTTTTTTATTCACTGCAAGGACTGCAAGTCTACTTGGAAATTGTTCATCTTCAAAATAATATATAATCTCTTTATTTCTTCTTTTATTTATTTTGTATTCATATACTTGTTACCTCTGTGATTACGTTGTATTAAAGCTTCTGCAGACTGCCCCCTTATCTTAGTGTTTTTTACTAGCTTGCCTTTTAGCCAATTACTGCTGTCTCATGTGTAACTCCACAAGAGTGAGCACAGTGTTATCTATATGGCACACATGAACTAGCACTGTCTGGCTGCTGTTAGGGCTTAGAAATAGGCAGACATTTAAAGGGATAAAAGTTACAAAGTTGGTTGCGCAAAACTGGCGAATGGGTAGTAAGCAATAAAAAAAATTCAAGTAGACTGTCCCTTTAAAGGAAAATAGAACATTTATGTGGCAAATAAGCTGGCAGGAAGTTTTCTTTGTTGCGTTTATCTTGTTTTTTAAAGATATTATTACAAGTTATTAATATAAATGTGCACATATAAGCTATCATCTCTACATTTTTTTTTCTGTAATATCAATAATGACACACACACACACATATATATATATATATATATACTGTATATATATATATATATATATATATTTAGAGGCAAGAAGGAAAGGCACTCTCCGTAATTAGTTGAGTAAAAATATTTTACTGCTTGAACGTTTTCAGGGTTACCCCCGTCCTCAGACTATATATATATATATATATATATATATATATATATATATATATATTAGCATTTCAGTACAAGCTGTTTTTTTCATTATATTTTACAATAATCAGAATGGCATTTTAAAACTAATAAACAAAAGTAGTATTATTCTTGCCTTTTGTATAAGATGTATATTCTAAGACCAAGAACAACAAATGTAATAATTTATTATAATAGTAATAAATAATATAATAGTAATAAGACAAATAAAAAAATATGAAAAACAATAACAACAATAATAAATACAATAATTAATATTACAACCAATTAAGCATCCCAATAGTCTAATTTCAATGCTAAATCTCAGAAATATAATTTTTGTTATGTTTTAAATATAGTATATGCAACCTACCGTATATAAAGTGTTGCTGCCAAAATATTGGGAATTGTCACAGCCATAATGAGCCATTGATGTGACCTGAATATATTGGTTAGGGTCAGGTGTAACCTACATTTCTCTGTTCAGAGCTACTAATTTATAAAGAGCAAGCCACAAAAGATTGATGGCAGTATGCTTTCCGTGATAATATGCCCAAAATAAACATGGGAATATGGATATTAGAATATATTAATAATAAAGATGCTCGCTAGCGTTATTCCCTGTCTTTGCTATAGGATTTATGACCCCTAGAGGCTAGAATCACTCCTTCCAAAAGATAAAAAAGCACACTCACTGAATCAATGCTAGATTAATTCCTTGAGTCCATCACTGCAAGCAAGTAGTTGGAAGACATGTTGCTGTTTCGCTCAGGTAATGTAATTGAGTTTACATGTGGACTAGACTTAAAAATGTTTATGTGATCTGATATAATATGAAATAAAAATGCAGCATAATGTTTTACTAGTAATTCACGCCTTTTATTAATTTGTAATTAAGAGCTTAAAGCGGTTAAATTAACATCATGCAAAACTGAATGTGGCAATATTTAGAAAGTCATACACATACAAGCAATTAATATGACCTATTTATGAAAATGAGACCTCATGGTGCTTAAAAAATCATGGATGTTGTTGCTTTGAGTTTATGAATGGAATATGTTTTGAATTCAATAATAGATTTAATGTTCAGTGGACAAACATTTAAAGTTGCTTATTACAATATTCAGTATTTAAGTGTCTACTATTATATAAATCGTATTAAAGGGACAGTGAATACCTTGTGATTACAATACATTTCTGTTGTGTTGCTATAGAATAACATATCAGCCAGGTCTTAATGTTAAAACAATTTAACTTCCTTTTTACTGTAATTAGTTTTCAATAGCCACGCTCCACCTACCATTTGCCTTATTTGGAAGAGCCAATCTGGGCTTTAGTCTGCAGACAGCAAGGCTAATTGTGGTCATAAAGTTAGTATAAAATTAATTGTTTTGCAGTTTTTTTTCTGATAAATCCAATTAGTGATATTTATGTAGCAGATTTAGCCTTGATAAGTTAGTAGGGTGCATCTAAAGTTCTGAGTATTAGAAATTGCTTAATTTTCAGAGCTAAATTACATGAAAAATGGTCAAAATAAATAATGAAAGTATTTTGCAACATTGTTTCATTAGGTATAACTAAACATTTTATATAAAATTATCAAGGTGTTTACTGTTCATTTAAGTAAATGTTTTTGTGGCCCTGAGAGTGGTATTCATTGTGTTAGCACAAAGTTGTTTGCATTAGCACAATAGCTAGTGTATGCACAATAATATGGATTAGAAAATAAAAATAAACACTTTTTTCCTAAACTATTATACTATTAACCCATAAAAAAACTCCAAGGTAATAAAAACCTCTGTTATTAACCCCTGAATCACCACATATCCAAAGCAAACCCTGTACCGATAAAGTGCCTCAACCACCAATGCACACACACACACACACACACACACACACACACACAAAAACCCACTTTAAAATAGCCCAAATGATATTAACCCCCCCCCCCCAAATCGAAATAGCTTATTTTCATTTTTAAATCAACCAACAGGATCAATGAAAATTCCTAAGGATGATTTAAAAAGTGAGCCCATAGTAAGATAATAAAGACCAACATATCTATATAAAAGCTGTAAATAGCAAAGGAGAGGCATAATGCAGATTCTGGACACTGACAGGGTCTCTCATTTTGTGGGGGTATATTTTAATTGTATCTTTTATTAAATGTTTTTATAGTATTTTTCTTTCAGTAACATGTTTTCATTTTTATTTTTTCAGTATTTGTTTTTTTTTTATAACTTGGAGTGAGAAGAGGATCTTAGGGTATAAATGAGTTTAGGGTTCTTAGATTAGGGCTGAGTGTAGGAGGGGAGTCCGTGGTGCTGGCGCCTTAGGTTAGAAGTCATTTTAGGTAGGGGATTTCCAGTGAGGAGGTACACAGTGGGGGCTAATAGCACTTAGTTTTTTTGAGGAAGTTTACATTGGTGGTTGTGGAAGTTTAGGGGTTTATAGTGGAGAGGATTTTACCAAATCAGGCAATACTGATCGTACAAGTGCAAAGGAATGTGCAGCCAGGGATCAGTATTCCTCAACTTGTAATCAAGGCCAATCTTTTCTAATATAAATGTTATGTCTGTTCTTTAAATATAAATGTTAAAGAGATATGAAACCCATTTTTTTTCTTTCATGATTCAGATAGAACATGCAATGTTAAGCAACTTTCTAATTGACTCCTATTATCAATTTTTCTTTATTTTCTTTGTATGTTTATTTGAAAAGCAGGAATGTAAGTTTAGGAGCCAGCCCATTTTTGGTTCAGCACCTGGGTAGCACTTGCTGATTGGTGTCTAAATGTAGCTAATGCAGGATATGCAATGCTCACACATGCTTACTACCCTCATTGGCCTATTTTAAGGTGGAAAGAAGCTAGAGGTAATTAGCATACCAGAGGGGCATCTTCTGTTCTCTATATACAAATATAAGCACTCACTTGAGTCACATGATGTGATGCACATGTTGACACTATTTTGGGCAGATCATTAGTTTTACTTTGCCCCTCCCCCAGGAATATTATCTGCAGGCGCTCATGTGTTGGTCTGTTTAGCAGCCATTTCCCACTTTTTAGAAACATAGACACAGATTTTTTAAAGCAGATGAAAACCAGAAGGTCTATTGAGTCTGCCTCTTATTTGCTGTTCTGTGTATGGCTCACTCCTTTGATGGGTTAGTTATAGAATTCCTGACCCTTACAAATCTAAATCAAGATCCACTCCTTTAAGATTAGGCCCCTCCCCTTTGGAAACTCAGTCCTGTGTCTATTTTTCTAAATATTGGGGTTTTGCAAGACATTTTGATCATATACAGAGGACCAGGCCGACTATAAATATTGTGTTTTTTACTCCACAATTCATTGCAATCAACACTCTAAGATCTTAAATCCTATTTAATAGCTGAGTGATCTAGCTGTTATTTATTGTTTATACGTTACAGTCCAATTCTTTAGTATCTTTTATTAGTTTCTTTAATTACCAAGCTGGATGCGGAACTCATTATCTTAGGACATATTGTGTTGACTGTCGGATGAGTCTGTTCGCATAATTATGCATAACTTCCATTTGTCTTTATATTTATACCCTAATAGAAGCAACATATAGTGGCAATTAAAAAAAAAAAGATCTGAAAGTGTAATATTTATTAAACAGGTTAAAATTTCCAAAAAATATTGAGATCTACACTTTTAACTGCTTTTTTTTTAATTAAAGAATTCTATTCTGGTATAGATTACTAAGAAATAAGGATTACTTGAAGTTATCTACAAAATACACAGAAAGCTTTGCATATTCCAAACAAAATAATGCATAAATTTAGATATTTTCTCTCCATAACTCATCTAAGAATTTACTTTCCTCTGGAGTCAGCTTTGCTACTAGAATTACATATTGCTTGTTAGAAAACAGCACTTTATATTTTATTTAAAAAGAATAAATGCTCCATTGTAGGCTGTTAATGCTAATTATTCATGACAAATTGGCAAAGATAAATTGCATGTGACCGGACTACACAGTTTGCCTCCCGGGATATGGGAGTTCAGTACAGCTCGAGATTAAAATCCCATTGACTGTGACAGGTCAGGTTCAATTCAAATGTAATTAAATATTGACATCACCAAATCCATCAGTTCTAGAGTACTTCAAAGCTATGTCTCCCTCTTCTGTCATTCCCAAGTAAACTTTTGCTTTATCAACAGTCAACTTATTTTTTTATTCATTCTTTCTGTTAAGATTTTACATTGAAATAAATAAAAAATAAATAACATACAAATGTGCAAATAATATGCTTTTAAAAAGTGTATTTTTTTATTTATATACCTTAACTGTTTTGGTTAGAATAAAACTATTTATTTTAACTCCTTTGTATATATGACATTACTCAGAAAAAATAAATGTTTTTTTCCCCCTGTAACCTGCGTATTCCTATTTAGAAGCCCCATTAGTTTAGATAAGCAGAGCTTGTTTGGGTGGTAAATAATTTTCAAAATACCATAATGTTGCAAACCAAAACTGTCGGAACTATTTGATAAATGTGTTTTTCTGTTTCACACTCTAATTATAGACAAATTGTAGACAAGGGGTGATTTGAGAAATAAAGAGGGGGGGGGGGGTTAAAGAGGATTAATACAAATTTCACTGTTTTTTCCAGAATGGTCAGACTCAAAATCTCACATATTTTTAGGGATAGTCTTTCCGGATGAACATAAACTTTAGAAAATTAAAAAAATATATATATTTATTTAAAAACGATCTAGTATAGAACATACAAAGAATGATAATGCAGTTACATGTGCATCCTGACAATTACTTAGAGGAGAAAAAAAAGAGAAGAAAAAAATATTATATTAAAGATATAGTGCTCCATTTATCAAAAATCAGAAGGACAATGTTCCCAACTAGGGAACCTGTCCATCTGTGATTATAGCTAGCTATCAGCATCACGCTGCCTGCATTTATCATTTAATGAGGAACCACTTGCTTTCATGTAACTAATTGCAAGTGTTATATTGATACTGATATGGACTAGGCAAATAAAACTGATGCAAGTAAGTTATGTTGAATATTTTTATTTCAGCTTGCAAATCCCATTTAAAGAAACTTTTAAAACAGTATACACAACTCATTGAGTAAAATATTGTACACTATTTAAATCAGGGGCCTACTCCCCTTGTAGATTTATTTGTATTTCATTTTTACAATGAATCTGTGTAATTGTGCACCGCTACTCATGTACCCAGCTCTAAAGACTTTGACAACACTTTATAAATAAATGATGACAATAATAACAATAATAAAAATTAATAATAATAAATTAGAATAACAACCGGTGAAAATTTTAGCTTGGAGTTTCATAATATACTGCCAGTAATTCTGCCGTTCGTTTGTCCATTTTAAATGCTTGAAGATTCTAAATATTTTTTACAAAGTGATTTGTCTCATACATTTACATAGTACTAATGACAAAGCATCATATACCTGTAAGTTATCTGGTGGAAAAGAATTCTCGGACTGTTGTGCAAAATCTTCCACAACTCTGTTGAATTAGATTATAAAAGGGCTTGCTCATCTGATCCTTATTATGCTGAACCTTAAGCCTTCAAAGTAATACTTCAGCTTGTTATTATTATTGTTATCATTTATTTCTATAGCGCCACAAAATTCTGCAGCTAGCATATCCATCTAAACTATACTACTAGCTATTATTCCTTTCTTTACATTTCAAGATGAGAAAGTATTCTGGTATCAAGATATGGTAACTTGCTAGATACAAAAAAGAGCTTAGCTTATAATAATTATATCTACCTGGAAACCTTCAACATTTGCAATATTCTCATTCAGTTAGGGTATGCAAATAAGCACACAGTATAGCTGACTAGATTTCATTCATGTCCAGTGTAGGCAGCTGCCTATCAGTACTTTCATTTGCAAAGATTTATGTTGGGCTAACCTGATTATTTAGCAAATCTGTGTCCATAATAATACCAATTAGAGCATTCTCTTGGGGAATGTATAATCCCTTGTTAACAATAGATGCCAAAGTTAATAGTGGCATCACTGGGCATATACTGAGTAAACAAATTTAAAAATGCCCTTGCTGCAGTCTGTAGGCTATATTGACTAACAGCGTCTCCTGGTTAATTTGGCCAGGGACAATAATCCTATGGAACATATATGTTATGCAAATTTCTAAAAATAAGAAATAGGCAGAGGGCGCAACATATAGTGATATAGTACAGTATAATAACAGCGAAGACTCAAAAAATCAAGCATAAATTTGTAATAAATATATATGAAAAAATAATGTTGAAAGATAATACTAATTGTGATTTGATAATTGTAAAGCCTAGGTTTCAATATATTGATGTGACAATGCTTGGTGCACAAAATAAATTGTAGAAGTGTATGTGTGTGTAAATATATCCACATACACACACATACACATTTATTTTTGTGAAAATAAGTATTACAAAAATGCAATAATAAAAACAATAAAAATAATAATAATGTGTATGAAATGAGATAAAGTCCTCAAGTCAACTCTTCTTCTAGCGGATTTGGCGTGCAAAGATGATCTAACAAAGACGTAAAGAAGAGCGCCTCGTGGTGCAGTTATCTCAATGATAGATGAAGTAAATACGTGTGGACTGCTGCCAAATGCTTACTCACAAAAGAGCATGCACTGTAAATAAGTGCAAGACACGCAGGCTGGGCTTTTTCAGTCTCCAGCTGACTGATGTAGATACTGTCTATCTTCAATGTGAGGTAATGTTGGATTCTTGGGTATAGTAACCTTTCAATATACAAAAGACACAAGGCTTCCCATGTGCAGATAAAACTTGTACCAGTGGTGACTCCAAATGTAATATATAAATATGGGTACTCACATTTAGGTTCATGCAAACAAAGCAGGCTGGATATAATACACCAGCTGTCTAATAAGATCAGTCTCCCTGGGATGATGTTCAAAACGCGTTGCATTCTTTTTATATGTTTTTATAATATTAAATTTGTAATTTTAAGTAGTCTTTTTAGTTTGTACTACTTTCACACACGTTGGGATCGTACCACATCCTTTTTCTCCTTGACATTGTTTGGAACATCATCCCAGGGAAACTGATCAGATTAGACAGCTGGTGTCTATTATATAAAAATAAAAACATTCAAATTGATATATTTCTTTTTAAAGACACAATGAGTCCACGGATTTCATCCTTACTTGTGGGATTTCACCTCCTGGTCAGCAGGAGGAAGCAAAGAGCACCACAGCAGAACTGCTATATATAGCTCCTCCCTTCCCTCCCACTCCAGTCATTCTCTTTGCCTGCATTAGTGATAGGAAGAGGTAAAGTGAGGTGTTAGATTAGATTCTTTAATCAAGAGTTTATTATTTTTAAAGTGGTGCCAGAGTGTGCTGCTTTGTTCTAGGGTGTAGCCATAATCCATATCAGTCTCTACAGTAGAGCTTCTGGTGGCTTTAAAGCAATGGGAACTGGTGGGACATAATTCTCACTGTGTCTCCCATACATTGTTGCTGCCCTTACTCTGATGGCCTAAGCAAGTTTAACTCAGGCTTTATCATTTTTCAACAGGGCCATAGGAGGGAGAGGACCTCTTACACCTGTTGGGCTGTCCTGTTGTCGGACAGCATTAAGGTAAGTGCTGCTTTATTTTTCTGAGGAGTTTTTCTCTCAGAGCAAAGTGGGCACATGTGTTTTTATTTAAAAAATCTTTTACAAGGCTCAGCAGTTGGACTTTTACTTATGGGACCAGGATCTCTTTATTTGGAGGGTAATTTTTGATAGCCTAATACAGGCACTGGGGCTGGGAGAAAGCTGCTTATTTTTCTTGTGTCAGTTTTATTCAATAGCCGGGTTGTACTTAGTATAACGCCCACAATGGGCGGGGCTATGTTTTTCACGCGTCTGGAGTACGCTGCGCATTTAGTCTGTGTCAGGAGCTTCCGGTTTCACTGTGGAAGCGGCTCTTCAAGACGGCAGGGAAATTGAGGTCGCGCTAGAACCGTATGGTCTGAAAGCAAGCGGTTGTTAGCGCTGGGATCGTTGTCTTCTATTACTCTGGAGTTTTGAAGAGGCTGAGGCGTAGAGGTGTTTGATCTGTTTATTTTTTGCCGGTGGTACGTTTATAAGCAATTTCAACAGGAAAAATTGTGTCTGTTTATTTCTTAAAGGCACAGTATCGTTTTTTTTTATCTAAAGTTATTTCAATCAGTATTCTGTATAACTTTTTGTTTGTCCTGTTGCATTTTTTTTTTTCTTTTAGCATTAAAAACGTTTTTTGTTTTGAATTCTTAAAGAGACAGTAACTGTATTTTTTGTTTCTATAAAAAAAAAATAATATAAAAGAAAGAAAAAATATATAATAATGGATATTGAAGCTGTGCAGAATGTTACCTGCTCCATGTGTTTAAATGCTAAGGTGGAACCACCAATCCCTTTCTGCTCTTCATGTATTGAAAGGGCCTTGAGTTATAAAGAAAAGATTTTTCATGAGCAAAATTTTTCAAAGGCAGATGCCTCTCAGGAGTCTAATGCTGAGATTCAGAGTATGCCGCAGTTTTCTCCCCAAGCGTCCCAAGATTTAACGCCCGCACAAGCATTGCCCTGTACTTCTACTCCAGTGATTGCTGGAATTACCTTAAAAGACGTAGCTACAGTTATGTCTTCCACAATTTCTGATGCGTTGTCTGCTTTTCCTATGCTTCAAGGAAAGCGTAAGAGGAAGGACAACCACTTAGTTCATTAGGTTTCTGATACTATGGTGGCAATCTTGGAGGTACCCTCCCAGGGAACTGAGTTGGAGGGTATGGAGGTTCTATCAGAAGGCGAAGTTTCAGACTCAGAAGGTTCAATACCTTTGACTGATTCAGAGGTTGTTTTTTTCAGGTTCAAACTAGAACACCTCTGCCTGCTGCTCAGGGAGGTTTTAGTTACTTTAGATGATTGTGATTCTACAGTAGTGGTCGCTCCTGCGAAGTTGAGCAAGTTGGATAGATATTTTGAAGTTCCTATTTTTACTCAGACGTTTTTCCAGTACTGAAGCGGACTTCGGAGATTATTTCCAAGGAATGGGAGAGACCAGGTATTCCCTTTTCTCCATCTCCTATTTTCAAGAAAATGTTTCCTATAGCGGACGATGTCAGGGAAACTTGGTAGACTGTGCCTAAGGTGAAAGGAGCTATTTCCACTCTAGCCAAGCGAACTACTATTCCCATTGAGGATAGTTGTGCTTTTAAAGATCCCATAGACAATAAATTGGAGGGTCTACTTAAAAAAAATTATGTTCACCAGGGTCTGCTATTGCAGCCGGCTGCGTGCATTTCTATGGTCACTAGTACAGCAGCTTATTGGTTTGATGCTTTGTCTGAGTCTCTCAGAGCTGAAACCACTTTAGAGGAGATCCAAGATAGGATTAAAGCTCTGAAGTTGGCTAATGCCTTTATTACAGATGCTTCTCTGCAAATTACTAAATTAGCAGCTAAAAGTTCAGGGTTTTCTATTCTTGCCCACAGAGTTTTATGGCTAAAACCTTGGTATGCGGACGTGTCATCCAAATCTAAGCTTCTGGCTATTCCTTACAAAGGAAAGACCTTGTTTGGACCTGGCCTGAAGGAAATTATTTGTGACATCACGGGAGGTAAGGGTCATCTCCTTCCTCAGATTTTTTCATTCCTTTCATAATTTCAAGGGAAATTCTTTCTCTTCCTCCTCCAAACAAGAGGGGAGCTATTCGCAATCTA
Source organism: Bombina bombina (assembly GCF_027579735.1). Classification (NCBI taxonomy): domain Eukaryota; kingdom Metazoa; phylum Chordata; class Amphibia; order Anura; family Bombinatoridae; genus Bombina; species Bombina bombina. The sequence goes on from NC_069499.1 coordinate 503,992,630, forward strand.
AGCCTACTTTGAGACCCAACCAGCCTTGGAACAAGGGTAAACAGGCCAAGAAGCCTGCTGCTTACTCCAAAACAGCATGAAGGTCATGCCCCCGATCCGGGACCGGATCTGGTGGGGGGCAGACTTTATTTCTTCGTTCAGGCTTGAGTGCGAGATGTTCAGGATCCCTGGGCTATAGAGATAGTGTCCCAGGGATACAAACTGGAGTTCAAGAGTTTTCCTCCCAGAGGAAGATTTCTTCTTTCAAGATTATCTGCTAACCAGATAAAAAAGAGGCATTCTTATATTGTGTAAGAGACCTCTTCTCTCTGAGAGTTATTGTTCCCATTCCAGCACTGGAACAGGGGCAGGGGTTTTATTCAAATCTGTTTGTAGTTCCCAAAAAAGAGGGAACCTTCAGACCTATATTAGATCTCAAGTCTAAACAAGTTTCTCAGAGTTCCATCATTCAAGATGGAAACTATTCGGACCATTCTTTCATTAATCCAGGAGGGTCAATTTATGACGACAGTGGATTTAAAGAATGCATACCTTCATGTTCCTATCCACAGAGATCATCACAAGTTCCTAAGGTTTGCTTTTCTGGACCAGCACTTTCAGTTTGTGGCTCCTCCTTTCGGGCTGGTCACGGCACCCAGAATTTTCACAAAGGTTCTGGGGTCTTTGCTGGTGGCTCTAAGACCACAGGGCATTGCGGTGGCACCTTATCTGGACGATATTTGGATTCAGGTGCCATCTTGTCAACAAGCAGGGTCCCATAATGTCATTGTACTGTCCTTCCTGAGGACTCACGGCTGGAAAGTAAATCTGGAAAAGAGTTCTTTAGTCCCGAAAACAAGGGTGACTTTCTTGGGAACTGTAATCGATTCTATGTCCATGAAGATTTTTCTGACAGAGGTCAGGAAATCAAAGATTCTAGTTACCTGTCGAACCCTTCAGTCCAATCCTCGGCCGTCAGTGGCCCAGTGCATCGAGTTAATCGGACTGATGGTGGCGGCAATGGACATCATTCCGTTTACTCCGTTTCACCTCAGACCTCTGCAGTTAAACATGCTCAGGCTGTGGAATGGAGATTATGCAGACTTGTCTCCTCGGATAACCCTGGAGCTGGAGACAATTTGATTCGCTTCAATGGTGGTTGTCTCCGGATCATCTATTCCATGGAACATGCTTTCGCAGACCATCCTGGGTGATTGTGACAACAGATGCCAGCCTTCTAGTGTGGGGGGCTGTCTGGGGTCCTATAAAAGCTCAGGGAGTGTGGACTCTGGCGGAGTCTGTTCTTCCTATAAACATCCTGGAACTGAGAGTAATCTTCAATGCTCTTCTGGCTTGGCCTCAGTTGGCTTCGGCTCAGTTCATCAGATTCCAGACGGACAACATAATGACAGTGGCCTACATCAATCATCAAGGAGGAGCGAGGAGTTCCTTAGCAATGATCGAGGTAGCCAAGATAATCCGGTGGGTGGAGGCCCATTCTTTTCATCTGTCAGTGATTCATATCCCAGGGGTGGACAACTGGGAGGCAGACTTTCTGAGCAGGCAGAATTTTCATCCGGGAGAGTGGGAACTCCATCCGGAAGTGTTCTCCAACCTGATTCTCAAATGGGGTTGGCCAGAGTTGGATCTCATGGCATCTCGTCAGAATGCCAAGCTTCCGAGATACGGGTCGAGGTCCAGGGATCCCCAGGCAGAACTGATAGATGCTCTGGTGGTTCCTTTGTCCTTCAATCTTGCATACCTATTTCCTCCGTTTGTGCTTCTTCCTCAAGTCATTGCTTGAATCAAACAGGAGAGGGCATCAGTGAATCAGTGATCCACATTGCTCCGGCGTGGCCTTACAGGATTTGGCATGCCAATCTGGTGGACTGGACATGTCATCCCTGCCACCTTGGAGACTGCCATTAAGGAAGGATCTTCTCATTCAAGGGCCCTTCCTTCACCCAAATCTAGCTTCTCTGAAGCTGACTGCTTGGAGATTGAACGCTTAATCCTATCCAAGCAGGGTTTTTCTGATTCGGTCATAGAGACCTTAATTCAGGTGCGTAAACCTGTAACTAGAAAGATTTACCATAAGATATGGCATAAATATCTTTATTGGTGTGAATCCAAGGGCTACTCATGGAGTAGAGTTAGGATTCCCAGAATTTTGTCCTTTCTCCAAGATGGATTGGAGAAGGGTTTAATTGGCAAGTTCCCTAAAGGGTCAGATCTCTGCCTTATCTATTTTGTTACACAAACGTCTGGCGGATGTATCATGTTCATTCCTTTTGTCAGGCTTTGGTTAGAATCCAGCCTGTGTTTAAACCAATTGCTCCTCCATGGATTCTGAATTTAGTTCTTAAAGTTCTTCAAGGGGCTCCGTTTGAGCCTATGCATTCCTTAGATATTAAGTTATTATCTTGGAAAGTTTTATTTCTTGTTGCCATTTCTTCAGCTCGAAGAGTGTCTGAGCTTTCGGCATTACAATACAATTCGCCTTACCTTATTTTTCATTCGGATAAGGTAGCTTTACGTACTAAACTAGGGTTCCTTACTAAGGTTGTTTCAAACAGGAATATTAATCAGGAAACTGTTGTTCCTTCCTTGTGTCCTAATCCTTCTTCTCCAAAGGAACGTATTTTGCACAATTTGGACGTGGTCCGTGCTTTGAAATTTTATTTACAAGCGACTAAGGACTTTCGTCAGTCGTCTTCTTTGGCCTTTTCTCTGGGAAATGTAAGGGTCAGAAAGCTACGGCTACCTCTCTTTCTTTTTGGTTGAAGAGTATCATCCGTTTTGCATATGAGACTGCTGGACAGCAGCCTCCTGAAAAAGTTATGGCTCATTCCACTAGGGCTGTTGCTTCCTCATGGGCATTCAAAAATGAAGCTTCTGTAGAACAGATTTGCAAGGCTGCAACTTGGTCTTCTCTTCACACTTTTTCTAAATTTTACAAATTTGATACTTTTGCCTTGGCTGAGGCTGCTTTTGGGAGAAAGGTTCTTCAAGCAGTAATGCCTTCCGTTTAGGTTCCCTGTCTTGTCCCTCCCTTTTAATCCGTGTACTCTAGCTTTGGTATTGTATCCCACAAGTAAGGATGAAATCCATGGACTCATCGTGTCTTTAAAAAGAAAAGAAAATGTATGCTTACCTGATAAATTTATTTATTTTTAGACACGATGAGTCCACGGCCTGCCCTGTTCTCTGAGACAGGTTATTATTTTTTGTACACTTCAGACACCTTTGCACCTTAGCTTTTCCTTTCTCTTCCTAACTTCGGTCGAATGGAGTGGGAGGAAAGGGAGGAGCTATATATAGCAGTTCTGCTGTGGTGCTCTTTGCCTCCTCCTGCTGACCAGGAGGTGAAATCCCACAAGTAAGGATGAAATCCGTGGACTCATCGTGTCTAAAAAGAAATAAAATTATCAGATAAGCATACATTTTCTTTTGTATCTATTATGTATCAATTTACTAAATTCCCTACCACATGAACAATTGAACCTCTGAATAGTATTTGTTAAAACGAATGTTACGTTCAAAATGTCGAATGTGGACATTCGATCTAATTATGAACATTGTAAATAGCATTAAATTATAGAATTTTTAAGAATATTTATTCTTATCAACATTCGATTATGTTAATTAAAATTTCTACGATGACATTTGTTCTAACATTCTAATTTGAATATAAACACATTCCTACCCATTACCAAAATGGACTCCGTTTTGAAATTTCTATCCTTGATTAATGTTTTGGTACTTATGATTAATACAGAAAGGTTTGCCCTGCATTTGTTTTCTCCATGAACTATATGAATGACCTTTAGTGAATAACAAAAAACAAAGAGTTCCTGGAATCTGATGGGTGCTGTTAAGTAATATGAAGATCCACTGCACATATATAACCCATATAGGTAAGCACTGATGTTGCAACATTCACCCTGAAGCTGAGACCAAGCAACCGTTCCTCTAAAGTGAGACACTCGATGTGAGACAACGCTCACTGCTCTATGCTGGCGTTTACTTAGAAGATCTCCACATCCCCTCTGACAGCGGTGCGTGTATAGCCACTTCCCCACCAGTCTAAGGCCCCACCAGTCTAACGGGTAAGTTGATGACGTCCAACTTGTTAGGAGCCAATCCAGACACAGATGCGGCAGGCTTGGTCTCAAAAGGGTGTGTGTCTGCAGTGTATCGATTTAACCTGGGTAAAAGTAAAGGCAGTGTCCGGGTGCTCTAATCTTGGGTAGAAAGCTGCTTAAGATCCGGTGTTTAAGGGAACTCCCCATAGTCCCTTATGAAAGGAGATAGCCATAAAAAAAAGAGTCCGGAATCCAATACATAAATAGGATAAAACATCAAACTTTATTCTTCCATAGAGTTAAAAACAGGACGAGTAAGACAGGAGGACTGGTCTTACGCATTTTGGCATTGAGCTGTAATCATAGACCTAACAAAACGTTGTGTCCAACCTCTTTAAAAAGGCAGCTGCTAGCAGCTATTGGTCAACCAATTAAAAATATTTAAATTCATTAAAGTAACACAAACTCCTAAGAACATGTTAACAGAGTGGGAATATTATATATGCTAAGAGCAAATGTGCAATCGATTTAAGGGGATGTGGCTTTATATGGCTATCACCTTTAGTGAATGTAACTGTACCACCTTAACTACCAAGCACTGCTGTGTACCAACTTCAGTGTGACGTATGTAAAATATTTATAAATGTATCTGTTTACAATCAAGACTGATCATGGATGATGAAAACAGTGTGATCCATGCTTCAACCTGCAACACCTGTGCTAGCTGAAATCATTTTGTTCTAATGGAAATAAAATGAAATAATCATGCTACTTATGACTTTTTTCTTTTCATTAGTGTTAGACAATCGATTCTACTATAAAATGTCTCATGATGCATAGTAAAACAACTTTGCATTATGCTTTCATTATTTATTTTGCCCCCTTTCCCTTAATTCAAGTCTGAATGCCAGATTTTTCCAGTTTTGTAAACTGAGAAAAAACATGGCAAGCTTCCGCTAACCATGTGACATAATTATCCCTTTTTTGCAGTTTGATATCTTATCTGTTCTGCTGAAGCCAAATTTTGTCTTTTGTTAACAAAATAACAGATTTTGTTGAACAAATTACATCGGCAGTGGAGTGTGTTCTTAATGAGTTGTTTTTGCTTTTTGCCTGGGGGGAAGATGCAAGGAACAAAGCACTGTGTTACCACATCTGCTTGCAATTAATTTGTTGGGTCTAGATCACTGGTTTTCAAACCTGTCCTCAGGCCTCCCCAGCAGGCCAGATGTTCAGGATTACCTTGGATGAGAGCAGGTAAAATAACTTTATTTACTAATCAGCTCAGTATTTCACCTGCGCTCCAGTTCAGATATTCTCAAAATCTGGCCTGTTAGGGAGGTCTGAGGACAGGTTTGAAAACCAGTAGTCTATATGAACACACCTATGCATGTAATGTAGACCTTTCTATGAAAATGAACTAGAGAAATGTAACTAGACCTTACAAAATAAACAAAGAGGGCAATAGATTTTCACTTCCATGGCCTTCAAAGATTAGAATGTCATGTTACAGTTTGTCATTTAGTTCACCCAATCTCTACAGTATTGTTTACTGGTTAGGGCCTTTAAAGGGAAATGTAGAGCATACAATTTTAAACAACTTTCCAATTTATCTTTATTATCAAATGTCCTTTGTAATCTTGGGATACTTTGTTAAAAGAGCAGCAATGCACTACTTTGAGCTAGCGGAACATATCAGGGGAGCCAATGACAAAAGCCATGTAGGTGCAGCCCCCAATCAAGTAGCTAGCTCCCAAGAAGTGCATCACTGCTCCTGAGCTTACCTAGGTATGCTTTTCAGCAAAGGATACCAAGGGAACAAGGCAAAATAGATAATCGAAGTAAATTGTAAAGCTGTTTAAAATTACATGCCTAGTCTGAATTATGAAAAAAATGTGTTTCATGTCCCTTTAAAGGGACAGTCTAGTCAAAATTAAACTTTTATGATTCAGATAGGGCATGCAATTTTAAACAACTTTCTGATTGACTTTTATCATTAAATTTGCTTTGCTCCCTTGGTGGTATTTTTGAAAAGCTAAACCTAGGTAGGCACAAACTGATTTCTAAACCGTTGAAAACCGCCTCTTAGCTCAAAGCATTTTGAAAGTTTTTCAGTTAGACAGTACTAGTTCATGTGTGTCATATAGATAACATTGTGCTCACTCCCATGGAGTTTTTTAGGAGTCTTCACTGATTGGCTAAACTGCATGTCTGTCAAAAGCACTGAGATAAGGGGGCAGTCTGCAGAGGCTTAGATACAAGGTAATCACAGAGGTAAAACATATATTAATATAACTGTGTTGGTTATGCAAAACTAGGTAATGGGTAATAAAGGGGTTATCTAGCTTTTTAAACAATAACAATTCTGGCGTAGACTGTCCCTTTAAGCATTTTAAATGTTATTTGATAGTTAGCCTTAATTCTGGTGCCCCACATCATGAAATAAAGCAACATGCAGCATAGTTACTGTACTTGCTTTACTATAAACAAACTTATTTTGTGACTAAGAAATCATTGTTTTAAGGCCAGCAATAAAGCTTATAGTTCAAGTAGTGCAGTTTAGCTTATATTTCCACTCTGAGATGTAATGCCTTAGCTATTTAGTCAACTTATGTGCAAGAAAGAAAAAAAATGATGCACCTCTCACCTTTGTGGGAAAAAGACTTTGATAAATGACTCTTTTAAAGATCCATTGACATTTGTTTAGCTGATTTGACATTAGACCTAAAGAGCACTCTCAAAACAAGCTAGGTGCACATTCCCTGACATGAGCAGCTACAGCAGAGCAGACTCCTGTAAATGCAACTAAGGGTAAGTGCAACCATAGAGATTAGTTGCCACTCATTTATAGGACAGTCCTTTGTTTTCGGGAAGATCCCAACTTTACCCATCCTTGGACGAGATTACATATACGGCGCAGGCTTCAGCGCAAGCGCTGAAACCCTCTTTGCCTGTAATTTCACCTCGCACATTGGTGTATTACATATACGGCGCCGGCAATTCATAAAGTGCCGTAAGTTGGATAAACTAGCGATGTCCAGAAATTAGCATAAATATAAATTTCTGGAGTCACCAGTGACTTACGGCACTTTAGAAACTGCCGGCGCCTAAGAAAAAAAAAAAAAAACAAATCTCTCGTGAAATTGTAACCCACCTCCCAAAACTAAACCGACACGTAAAATCCCTATATCTGCCATCAAACCCACATCGGAAATAATAATAAAAGTATTAACCCCTAAACCGACAACCCCCCCACAATGCAATATGCCTAATTAAACTATTAACCCCTATATCTGCCATCAAACCCACATTGCAACTAATAATTAAAGTATTAACCCCTAAATCCGCCAACCCCAACATCGCAAACTACCTAATAAATGTATTAACCCCTAATCCGCCATTAACCCACATTGCAAAGTCCCTATTAAAATTATTAACCCCTAATCCGCCAAAACCCACAACGCAAATAACTAATTAAATTACTAAGCCTCCTAACCTAAAACCTACAAATTAAACCCAATTACCTAAATTAATAATACAAAATTATAAACAAATAAAATAAAAAACCTAACATTACTTTAAACATAATAAAACTAAGTTTAAATTAAGCTAAAATTACAGAAAATAAAAAAGTCTAACAGTACATAAACTAATAAACAAGATTATCCAAAATAAAAAAAATAAACCTAATCCCTATGAAAATAAAAAAGCCCCCCAAAATAAAAACACCCCCTAATTTAATGCTAAACTACTAATAACCCTTAAAAGGGCTTTTTGTAGGGCATTGCCCTAAGTTAAACAGCTCTTTTGCAGTGAAAAAAAATTCTAAGTCCCCCCCTAACAGTAAAACCCACCACCCACCTAACCCCCCAAAATAAATAAACCTAACACTTAAAAACCTAAACTACCCATTGCCCCTAAAGGGGCATTTGTATGGGCATTGCCCTTAAAAGGGCATTCAGGTCTTTTAAGAAGGACCATAACCCTAAACTAAAAAAAAAAAAAGAACATTTTAAAAAAGCCTAAATCTAACCCCCAGGTTGGTACTCACGGTTCCTAAAGTCTGGCGGAGAAGGTCCTTTTCCAGATGGTGAAGTCTTCTTCCAAGCGGCGACTGGTTCCTGAAGTCTGGCGGTGAAGTCTTCTTCCAACCGGGAACCTCTTCTTTCTTCATCCAAGACTAAGCCAGAGCTGAGATGAGCGTGGAGCAGGGCCGGCGACTGCGGAGCCATGGAGCGTGGAGGATCCTATTCATACGATCGCCGCCATACACTGAATAGTTAATTCAGGGTACGCGATTAAAGATGGCGTCCCTTAAATTCCTATTGGCTGATTTGATTCTTTAAATTCAAATCAACCAATAGGATGAGAGCTACTGAAATCCTATTGGCTGTTCAAATCAGCCAATAGGATTTTAGTAGCTCTCATATAATGTGTGAGCTATACTCTACCACCACAATAAATCATAACCCCAACTATCCTCCATATCCAAAATGTGGGTATATAAAAAGGAAGCATATATCAGACAGTACACTAATCAGCCATATTGCAGAAAAATACTAGGGACTGATTCTCTAAATGTCTCATGGCCTTGTGACACGTAAGTCCTTGCACTATATATGTGATACCGATTTGCGACGCGGTTTTATATTAGCTTATGGGAGTAAAAATTGCGGCCGTTGGTTGAAATATACGTGCCACATTTATATGCCGCGCGTTATATGTAATACCAAAATAGGTTATAAACCGGCGGCGGCGGTTTTTGTGGGCGATGCCACATATGTTTTGCAGCCCCTTGTCAGATTCTACTAATGCTTACAAACAACAGGGGGGGGGGTGCTATTAAAAAGACATAAAATATGACTATAGTTTTGTTTGTTTGCTTTTTTCTCTGTTTCTTTCTTTCTTCCTTATTTATTCTTTTCTTTTTTTATACCAAGGAGAGTCCAACACCATTTTTTGTTTATTTGTATGTCCAAAACCTTTCACAATTATATCAGGATGAGCCACATTTAGAAAAGACCACTTTTATTATATTACAAGAAGTGTTGGTGCTCACTTTTATGGCCGTACCAACTTATAAAACAAATGACAAATGAGTCCTAGATGCAATGACACTCTGACACATTAATTGTCTCATGGGCTTGTGACATTCTCTAAGAGAAGCCCCTGTCATAATCATCAGAAGGCAATGTTTACCTTGAGTACAGTGTTTCTCACAAAGGGATGTTCCTGCTTTGAGAATGTAAAGCTGATGCATACATTACAATTGGACTCAAACAATATAAAATGAATAAATGAAATATTGAAATAAAATATGCAGCTAAAACAATTCATTGTTTAGTCACATTAAAAAATTGTAATAAAAGTGTTGTGCAAAAAATGTATTTTATGGAAAATTTAGAATTCATATTAAAACTGCAATGCACATGCAAAAAAAACAACAAACAAAAAAACCCTGTGAAGTTTTTATTTATAACACAAAATTTGAAGCTTATTATTTTCCTTGTTTCTCCACCTCTGCTACTGGGTTGAATAGGGATGTTTCATGGGTGTACCTGAAATTTCTCCTCCAGGTCTGGTGTATTTTCTAAACATTTTCTCCCTGTAGTTCTTGCTGTTTTTTCTCAAACTAAGAAGTGGCGAGATTTTATCAAAATACTCAAAACGCTTATTACTCTAATAGAAAAACACATGCAAATGAAAATAGAGGCAATTGTAAAATACTATATTCTGAAAGCAGAGTAATATGAATTGTATTGCCTGCAGAATTTGTATGTGTGTCCCCCTGCTAACTTCTCTCTCACCAGAGAAGATTTCCTTTCAAGCTAGCTCAATTACTTTCAAGCACCTAGATTACGAGTTTTGCATTACTGTTTTAACGCTGAAAAAATGGCAATTTCAGCGTAAAAACAGTAACGCAGCCATTACGAGTTATGTCGGTATAGCTTTACCGCAAGCATTTTAGCCTGTAACGCAACGTCAAATCCGCACTCAATAAAATGGTGAGGTTAAAATGCTTGCGTTCCAGTCTATACCGACATGATCCATTCCGCCTTCTGAGAGCAGTAGTTATGAGTTTTGCGCCACAAAAATGTTTCACAAAACTCATAACTAAAGTGTTACAAAGTACAACACCCATAAACTACCTATTAATCCCTATTCCGCCGCCCTCCCACATTGCAAACACTATTTAAAACGTATTAACCCCTAATCTACTGCTCCCGAAATTGCCGCCTCTGATAAAAGTTATTAACCCCTATTCCGCCGCTCCCCGACATAGCCACCACTATAATAAAGTCATTAACCCCTATTCCCCCGCACCCCAACTTTGCTGACAATATAATACAGCTATTAACCCCTATTCTGCCGCTTTCCGACATAGCCACCACTAAATAAACCTATTAACCCCTAAACCACCAGCCCCCCACATCGCAAAAAAACTAAATTAAACTATTAACCCCTAAACCTAACAACCCCTTAACTTTAAAAATTAAAATTACAATATCCCTATTTTAAAATAAATAAAAACTTACCTGTGAAATTAAAAAAAACTAAGTTTAAACTATCAATTACCCTAACATAACTTTTATACTAAAATTAAAATAACTACCAATTAAATAAACTAAATTACACATTAAAAAAAAAAAACCTAACACTACTAAAAAAATTTATGTCTAAAATTACAAACAAAAAAAAAAATACTAAATTACAAAAAATAGAAAACGAAATTATCCAAAATAAAAACAATTACACCTAATCTAATAGCCCTAAAAAAATAAAAAAGCACCCCCAATAAAAAAAAAACCTAGCCTACAATAAACTACTAATAGCCCTTAAAAGGGATTTTTGTAGGGCATTGCCCTATAGAAATCATCTCTTTTACCTGTAAAAAAATACAAAGACCCCCCAAGAGTAAAACCCACCACCCAACCAACCCCCTAAAATAAAAAATCTAACTCTAACAAAAATCTAAGCTACCCATTTGTATGCCCCAGACTTGCAAGCAAATACACAGACTTCCACTCAGTTGTTACACTGCCCTCTGCTAACAAGCAGCCTGAATCAAAATATATCCTGCCCCAGACTTGCAAGCAAATATACAGACTTACACTCAGCTGTTACACTGCCCTCTGCTAACAAACAGGTAGCCTTCTGGAAGACAGTTTCCCTCCCACCCCAAGCTCATTTCCTCATTTATAGATAGTCTCCCACACAACTTTCACTCTCCTTAAATGACAGGTGCAAACACTGATCAGCACATCCTTCCATTCACTTAACCCTATAGAATACATACCCTCTCTCACTACCTGGCCTGCTCTGTTGCTGTAACTTATCTGCAGAGTGCTCGTGGAGTGTTAAAAAATAGTCCTCCTACCCCACCTCGTAAAATGATAAAGTATCCCATTCACTATATGGCCAAACAAAAATTATGTCCAAATTCTTATTCCTTATGTTACTTGTTCTTGCAAATGATGTAGAGTATAATCCTGGTTCCCCAAAAAATTCCATTCCTAGCCTTCCAGCTAAAAAAGGCCTCTCCTTTGTGCACTGTAATATCCGCAGCTTTCAACCAAAAATGTATGCACTGCAAGCATGGTGTTCACATTACAAGCCCCAAATCATTGTGATCTCTGAATCGTGGCTAACCACAAAAAATACCTGACTCTGCCATTGCAATACATGGGAATTCATGCCATAGAAATGACAGAGCAAAAACAGGAGGCGGCATTGTAATTTATGTTGACAATTCCATAAAGTACACCCCTTACAAAAATTTAGCTCTCCTGCCACCTTTGATTTCCTTTCTGTCACAATTGAGATCCCGTGCAGTAAATCAATCATTGTTGCAGGAATCTACCGCCCACCTAGCTCCCCTGTGCATTCCCTTTCTGACATAGCCCATCTCCTTAGTTAAACCATAGCTCAAAACCCAAAAAGTGGAATTTTGGTCTTTGGAGATTTTAATATTGATTGGCTGAATTCTAAAAATAAGAGTGCTTGCTCGCTGTTTAAGACTTTGCAGCTAACGCAATTAATCTCCTCCCCAACTCAAATAAATATTAAAAGCCATAACCACACACCCTGCTTGATTGTATTCTCTCCACTTCTCCTGACCAAATCCAGGAGGCAGCTGTTCTCCCTAACAGTTTCAGTGACCACTGCTTAGTGTACTGCGTGCGCAAAATAAAAGCCACTAAATACTCTCCCAAGATTAAAATCACCAGGTCCTTCAAAAAATGTAATCTTCAATAATTTCTAAATGACATCAAGAACCTCCCCTTGCACAGATTAAACCTAATCCCAGATATAGACTCTGCAGCTGAATTCTTTCAGTCCAAACTCCTACAAGTTTGGAATTTGCATGCCCAACTGCGTAAGGTGAGAGGTAAAGGAGCACATATGTATTGGATCACAGCTGTCCTCATTCAAATGTACCAGTTTCGGTATTAACTGTGGTCAAAGTTCAAGCATACTGGCTCTATGAACGATCACTATATATATATATATATATATATATATATATATATATATATATATACAATGGCGAAAAATATGCACTAAACAAACAAAATTGGCCAAGGCCTAATATTTCTGTGAAAATCTGAACAATACCATATCAAACCCTAGAAAGTTTTGGAAAAGCATAAATAACTTACACACTCCCCCAATCCACTCCCAACCCTCCACTGTCAAAGTGGACAACCAAACCTTGCAACTTCCCTTAGAAGTAGCAAATACCATTAACAATTATTTTGTCAGATGCTCCACCATCTTGATTGACAAACTAATAAAAGACATATCCTGAAACTACAAATGTGGATCAGGCCCCACTAAATCTGCAAAGACCCAATATAGAGAAGTTAAATTTTAGACCTTTATCCATCAGTGCCATTAAGAAACACTTTAATTATTAGATTCAGAACCCAAAATTCATGATATATTGGTCTCGGATCACACAATAATTTCCATTAAATTTCAAATGATAAAAGCTGAAAAGCGCGTAAATATTTTTTTCACATTTCCACGTTTTATGTTAGAGAATACTAAATTTAATACTTGGTTGTCCGGTCAATGGAAAGATTTCCATCATAATAACAGAGGGTATTATGATAAAATTGAAGTATATTAGGAAACGGCAAAAGCGGTTTAGAGGGGAAAGATAAAAGCATATATTTGTAACTGGAAAAGAAAACGGCAAGCTAGGGAACTACAGATATCTAATCAGCTCAGGAATGCATTTTTTATTATATAGATCAGAGAATTCTAAGTTTAACTGGGATAAATACTGCCACGCTAGAGCCGAAAGGGAGTTATTTTTAAAGCAAAAGTGTTTAGAGGAAGATAAGAAAATCAACAATCGATATAAGGGGTATATTGGTTGTTCAGCTAAATATCTAGCAAAAATAACTAAGAATAGGAAGAGTAAAAACTATATAGCAGCAATTAAGGAAGGGGGTTATAGACATACAGTACTGATAACGAAAATATCAGGGAAGCATTTTTTAAATTTTATCAAAATTTATATAAAAAAGTTGATGAAGATCTATCTAATAGAACAAACTTTTGGTCCAAAATTTCACCTCCCAAGGTTTCAGAAAATGATCTTGAAATGATTAATAAACCATTCTCAGTAGATGAGATATGTGAGGCTATCAGTGAATCTAAACTGAATAAGGCGGCGGGCCCAGATTGGCTCCCGGGAGAGTTTTATAAAATTTTAGTAGAAGATATTAAGTATACACTTACTAAACACTTTAATTCGTATTATATTACTAATATGCAAATATCAAGCTACTTTTCCGCAGTTAATATTACTCTTATTCATAAAAAAGGCAAGGATGCCGAAGAGCCAGCTTCTTATAGGCCGATCTCTGTTTTAAAAGCAGAGAAAGCTTTTGACTCCATTTCTTGGATTCACCTGCTAGATTCTTTATCCTAGTTTGGATTCATTGGTAATTTTGTAGGTTTTATTTGGAAGCTATATACAAATCCCTATTCCTATCTATTGATTAATGGTAACCCTTCAGCTAGAATTGTATTTGGTCGTGGGACTCGTCAAGGATGTCTCCTTTCCCCGTTACTGTTCAATGTATCTATAGAATCCCTCGCTATATGGCTTCGGTCTGAATTAATAGGGCTGAAATTTGGTACTGAGAATATTAAAATATTATTGTATGCTGACGATTTATTGGTTTTCTTGGAAAACTCAAAAAAATCTATACCTTTATTATTAGACATGCTCACTATCTTCAGCTCAATTTCAGGCTATAAGATCAATCTGGGAAAAAGCAAATTGATGGAGATCATGAAGAAGCCAGATAGCTATTTACATCATCCTTTTAAAACAACAGATTACATAAAATATTTGGGGATACAACTTCATAAGAATCTGAAATTTTGGTATGAGATGAATTTTCCGCAGGTTTTTAGTAAATCTATCTCAGATCTTAAAAACTGGATGGATCTTCCCATTTCTCTATCAGCCAGAATCACCTTGATTAAAACAATTATATTTCCACGAATTCTGTATTTGTCATAGAACTTACCACTTTTTTTTTTTTTTTTTAAATAATCTTTTATTGAGATTCTTGAGACAAAAAAAGTCAACAAAATAGTATAACAAGTACTATACATGAACAAGGTATGTAGTTACCACACAGTGGGTACACAATTGACCATTCAATCATCTATAACAACAAGTGTTAATTGTACAGTACTTAATTATCTATAACTTGAGAATCTCGTTTTATAACATATTGAATAGCATTTAACAGTGGTTAATTCGATGGCTAATCATGAGCCAATTGATATAGGAAACAATACAGAACCTAGAATGATAACCACAAAAATTATACATTTCCAGTGATATATTTTAGAATGAGAACATTGCACTAATGTACAAGACAATCTGTAAATGTTTGGCACCTTTATCTCAAGACATTTGGGTGTTCCTCAGGGATGAGAATAATAAAAGGAATGGAAAAAATAAGATAGTTAATGTCTAAGCCCTCTGTCCTTATTTCTGAAAACGAGGTATCTTCGTTTGAGCAACTTCAGCGGGTAAACACCGCTCGGTAGTAGTCAAAAGAAGAGGCGGAGAGAAACAAAGAGGTGTCAAGGTTCTAATGTAGCAATGTTGTATGTATGTAGTAAACAGTAATTCAAATGGGGATGGGAGGGCGGAGCCAGCGAAAATATAATTTGAGTAAGTACTCGAGGGCCTCAGAAATTTAGTATATAATTAATATATTATAATGTGACATTACTTATGGAGTTATGTTACAAATTAATGAGAGAGGCGAAAGGTGGATTTGTATATGTTTGTCCTAAAGTATCCTGAGTGCAACTGGTGCAATACATTTTTGAGGGAAATAAGGTAGGGCGAAGATAAAGCCAGGGAGCAGTTAAATTAATTAGGAAGAACAATGGGCCCGAACAGACCTCCCATATCAGCTAAGTTAAAGCTTCAAAGTGATGTTGAGTTGAGATCATAAGTATATTAATATAGAAATAAGCCTAAATGTAAAATATCAACGTTTTGGCCCCCAATATGAAGCTCATTTTACAAACCTATGGTATTTAAGTTACAACCACTATGAGTAAGGGGTGTAATTTGTATCTCCCCTCAGGGGTTGTAGTCCCCACTGGACACAGACGGGAAAGTGATATTGGGTATGACCCACCCTGTCACACAGAGTGGGAAAGGGTGAGGGGAGATACCTTTCCTATCTTTCTATTTTAGTAGGGTTTTTAACCATGGATGGCATAAAAATAGGGAATTGTATTTAAGCTATCAGAATGAGTATAAGCTCGTGTCTATGCACCTTATGAACCACATCTTGAACAATATAGAAGCTAATCAATAATATTCCCTAGCTAAGATTACTAACAATAAGACATAAGAACTACTCATGTAGTGTGATAGTATAATAAAACTCAGTCGGATTCAATTTAAGAAGTATATGAAAAGTTCTGTGAGTGATAAGTTGGGTTAGTGATCTAAATTTTTAAAGGATCCTATGGGGGTAATGGTCTACTAAAAACTGGGGGCTTTTAATTATATTTGTTGCAATATGTGACCGCATGGTATATCAGATAAAATTCAGGCATAAACAACATATTAGTGGACACTCCTCCATAGCTGTGCATTGTTTTAGTTCACGTCTTACAAAGAGTAGAAGTGCAGAGTAATTCCCGACAGGGGTATAATGAGTGCATATTAGTATATAAAAAAAACTTGCTGTATTTGCTGTGGTACAAAGCGACTGTAAAAATATCATCTTCCTTAGCCTGTCACATCGGAAATACAAGATTATAACCATACCATGAATGCGGTGCGTTACATACATATGAAAGAAAATTGCATAATTTCTGTAAACATATATATATTATAATAAGGAAAGGATTGCATGCTAGAATTTATGATGGAAGGCTCAGCGGTATACACAAACCTATTCCCATATAACAAGGTCTCACAATATGGTGGAGGCAGAACAAGGACAATAAACTACATAATAAAATGTGAAAAAGTGTAACCTGCTATCATGGATCACCAATATATAGTGTAACTTATGTTTGAAACATTTGAGGCATATATAATGAAAATAGAAATAATAGAAATAAAGATAACAAATAACAGAGCTTATAGTAGAACTTAACTAGAAGCGGTGTTGACATGAGCTGACTGTCACAATAACCCCATCGACAAAACATATTATCTTACTAGGGAACATGTTCAGGTACATAAGGGAGTTTAACCAATGCCGTATCTGATCTTATGCTGCAAGCTATAAATGAATGTCCAAAAGTTATAGTTAGTAGAGTTGGACTGCAGATCCAGGAAGGGAAGCCTAGTCTTTGTATAATAGTAAAAGATAGAGGCCAGTCCTCTTCTTCTGTTTGTCGGTATAATGGGAGCCGCAAGTAAAGGGTAATAGCAGGACTCCGGGACTTCTATGTACTGGCTAGCTGTATCTGTCAAATGTAAAACCAGAGTCCTGCCTTCTACTGCTGCCGCTCCAAAATCTGAGAGTCCCTGTGTTGGCTGCAGAGAGGAGCGATTGACTTATTTAGAGTTAGATTAGATCCCGTAGTATTGAGCGATCAGATAGATGGCATAAGAAACTATTAATAAAGAAAGCAGTCTGTCACAGCTGTATTGAATATTGTTAATATTGGGAGGCCACAACATAAGGGTATTGGCAGACATCAATAAATAAAAAAGTTTAATAGAAGAAAGTCTCAGGAGCACTGCGTTTTCAACTCCCTTCAATATCAGAGGTCTCTGCTGTTTCAACCATCTCCTACTGCTTGTTGAAGTTTAGAAGTTACCTGTCTATCCTGTCTCCATTGCCATGCTATGGCTGCTAACAGGTCAGCAACAGACCTCCTCTCCCAGTCTATGTCTAAACCCGGTCTGACGTTTCTCATGACCCCGACTGAGTCACTTACAGGAGCAAGCCATGACTCCCCATGTGATCAGTCTTTAGTAAAGCCATGCAATGTGTCAGCCTGACCAAGAATTCGTGAGCCGATGTCCCCATCTCTCATATCGTAGATCATGTCTTCAGATGCATAGCTAGGTTGTTTTGAGTAAAACTCTGAAACTAAAATGCTCAGTGAGAGCCGGTCCTTGGTGTCATAGGGAGCCGTTACCGCTATAGGTGTCTCTTCTTTCGTGTGCGATGCGTCAGAATGGAACAGTATCTCAGCATCTTGCACCACCAACTTAGCCGGTCTATTACAGGGGTCATATATTTGACCCAGCTGAGAGCAACTCGCGTTCTCCAATAGTACGCCAGAGAGGGCCACAACAATATAACCAGTACATCAGAAAACTCACATTAAAAAGATACTTTCTAAAAAATCCCATACAACATAGAGACACACAAAACAGTTATATCCATAGAGACCTGAAGGCGAAATCCAATTTCTTTCCCATACAGGAGAAAAGTGAACACATAAAACTATTTGAGGAGAACATCAAGAAAGATTTAGAAATACTCGATCAAAGTAAACCTTTTAAAAATAATATGAACAAAAAAGAGAATGAAACACTTAAGGAATTACAAAATAACACTGATATAGTAGTGAAACCGGCAGATAAGGGTGGGGGGATTGTCTTAATGGACACAAACTATTATATTCAAGAAGCAAATAGGATCCTGCAAGATAAGACTACTTACACCAAACTTAAGCAGAATCCATTAAAGCAACAGGAATTAAAATTAGGAACATTACTCAAAGAGGCTAAGAAAGAGGGCATAATTAATGAATCAGAATTTAACTTTTTAAATACAACATATCCTAAGACCCCCACTTTTTATTTTCTACCGAAGATCCACAAAGACCTTGAAAATCGTCCTGGCCGCCCCATAATCTCTGGGATAGGTTCCCTTACATGAGGCCTATCCCAGTATGTAGATTTTTTTCTACAAAAATATGTGATAACATTACCAGCATATTTAAGAGATTCTACGCATTTTCTAAATAAAATCAAAAATCTAGAATGGCAAGAAAATTACATTATGGCAACATGCGATGTCAATTCTTTGTATACTAACATATCACACCATATGGGAAAGAGGCTATCAAATCATTTTTAGACAAATATATAGATCTATCTGGGACTCAAAATAAATTTATTTTGGATTGCATTGGTTTTATCCTACAAAATAACAGTTTTTTATTCAATAATGAGGTATTTCTCCAGACCAAGGGAACTGCAATGGGCACAATGTTCGCCCCCAGTTATGCTAATTTGTTTATGGGCCACTTTGAAGATAATTATATTTACAATGGCCACTGGGAGGCGAACCTTGTGCTCTATTGCAGATTCATAGATGATATTTTTATTGTGTGGCGTGGGGACGTTGAATTATTAAACATATTTTTAACAGATCTTAATAGTAACAACTTAGGAATATCCTTCTCTCATGAATACAGTTGTAGGAAACTTAATTTTTTAGATATTGCAATAGAAATTAATGATAATCAAATACACACTAAAACCTACTTTAAAGCTATTGACGCTAATAATTATATACATTCATCCAGCTGCCATTTAAATCAATGGAAACACAATATCCCAAAAAGTCAGTACATGAGAGTAAAGAAAAATTGCTCATCTCTAGAAAGCTATCAGTCACAATTCCAAATATTAACAACCAGATTTATAGAAAAAGGTTATGATAGCAACAAAATAGGCAAAATACAACAAGAGGTTGCTAAAATTGATAGAAACACCCTATTATTACCAAAAAAGAAATCAATTGCAAAAAATTCCAATGAATTGTTTGTGCCTTTCATCACTGAGTTCAGCTCAGAACATTATGAAGTCAAAAAAAGTCTGAGAAAACACTGGCATCTAATTAAACAGGACCATATACTAGGGAATCAAGTAAAAACCAACCTGACATAATTTTTTAAATGCTAGAAACCTAAAGAGCTTATTATCCCCCAGTGAATATAAAGAAAAAAACATCATTCTACATATAAAGATATGAAAGGAGAAAAACTAATTGTTTTTTTTCCATGTAACACTTGTAAGTCATGTAAATACAGTCATAAGATAAAAGAAATAAAATCACATAACACGAACTTCAGTTTTAAAATGAAGCAATTAATAAGATGTTCTGATAAAAATATAATTTATTGCATCAAATGTTCATGTAACCTGTTCTATTTCGGACAGACAAGCAGGATTCTAAGAGATCGAATCCGGGAACACATTTTAAAAATAGAACACGGCTCTTCAGAAACAAAATTATATAACCATTTTAAAGAGAAACATGAAGGGAGTCTAAAGGATTTTAAATATTGGGGTGTAACACAAATTAATTTGGGGACTAGGGGAGGGAATATCAACAATGTGCTATTAAAAAAGGAAGCTGAACTCATATTTAATTTTAAAACCCTCCACCCCATGGCCTTAACTCCGAAATGGATCTTAGTAGGCTGATATGAAAATCCATTTTTTTTAAAAAAAATTGTCCAAATTGTCCATTTTTTATTTTTATATACATGTATGATTTTATATTTTTAATATATATGTATATATTTTTAATTTAAATTAATCCTTAACTTTGTATATAACTCAGGAATTTTTTAGATATGGTTTAACTGGTTGGAGTAGCTATATCAGATTCTTATTATTTTTAATAATTGTTCGCTATCTCAAATACCGCCACATAAATACACATCTGTAGCTATCAAAACCATTTAGGAACATAGTATGGATGGAACATTTCAAAATACTCTCAAATATATGTTGTCGATATATATATATATATTTTTTATACATTTATATTTTTTATATATATATATTTTTTGTATATTTTTTGTATATCCATCAAGAGGTTGCCAAGATTGGATTTATTGTATCAAATAAATTAAATACTAGATTTATAAATAAAAAACAGATACAATAAGATCAATTGTAAACATGTGAATTGACAAAATAATGTAACACGTATGCACCACATATTTTGACCGAAGGGTTTGTAACATAATGATTCAAATAACGTCACAACATATTTCCAATAGCTTACTCACTATTGGCTGGGTATTATCCAATAAAAATAGAGAGAGGGCTATTTAAAATGGCCAAAGCATTTAGTAAGCATCTTGATAAAGGCCCCTGGAGGCGAACCTTGTGCTCTATTGCAGATTCATAGATGATATTTTTATTGTGTGGCGTGGGGACGTTGAATTATTAAACATATTTTTAACAGATCTTAATAGTAACAACTTAGGAATATCCTTCTCTCATGAATACAGTTGTAGGAAACTTAATTTTTTAGATATTGCAATAGAAATTAATGATAATCAAATACACACTAAAACCTACTTTAAAGCTATTGACGCTAATAATTATATACATTCATCCAGCTGCCATTTAAATCAATGGAAACACAATATCCCAAAAAGTCAGTACATGAGAGTAAAGAAAAATTGCTCATCTCTAGAAAGCTATCAGTCACAATCCCAAATATTAACAACCAGATTTATAGAAAAAGGTTATGATAGCAACAAAATAGGCAAAATACAACAAGAGGTTGCTAAAATTGATAGAAACACCCTATTATTACCAAAAAAGAAATCAATTACAAAAAATTCCAATGAATTGTTTGTGCCTTTCATCACTGAGTTCAGCTCAGAACATTATGAAGTCAAAAAAATTCTGAGAAAACACTGGCATCTAATTAAACAGGACCATATACTAGGGAATCAAGTAAAAAACCAACCTGACATAATTTTTTAAAAAGCTAGAAACCTAAAGAGCTTATTATCCCCCAGTGAATATAAAGAAAAAAACATCATTCTACATATAAAGATATGAAAGGAGAAAAACTAATTGGTTTTTTTCCATGTAACACTTGTAAGTCATGTAAATACAGTCATAAGATAAAAGAAATAAAATCACATAACACGAACTTCAGTTTTAAAATGAAGCAATTAATAAGATGTTCTGATAAAAATATAATTTATTGCATCAAATGTTCATGTAACCTGTTCTATTTCGGACAGACAAGCAGGATTCTAAGAGATCGAATCCGGGAACACATTTTAAAAATAGAACACGGCTCTTCAGAAACAAAATTATATAACCATTTTAAAGAGAAACATGAAGGGAGTCTAAAGGATTTTAAATATTGGTGTGTAACACAAATTAATTTGGGGAGTAGGGGAAGGAATATCAACAATGTGCTATTAAAAAAGGAAGCTGAACTCATATTTAATTTTAAAACCCTCCACCCCCATGGCCTTAACTCCGAAATGGATCTTAGTAGGCTGATATGAAAATCCATTTTTTAAAAAAAAATTTGTCCAAATTGTCAATTTTTTATTTTTATATACATGTATGATTTTATATTTTTAATATATATGT
Source organism: Bombina bombina (assembly GCF_027579735.1). Taxonomy (NCBI): domain Eukaryota; kingdom Metazoa; phylum Chordata; class Amphibia; order Anura; family Bombinatoridae; genus Bombina; species Bombina bombina. The sequence continues at coordinate 504,014,587 of NC_069499.1, forward strand.
ATATATTTTTAATTTAAATTAATCCTTAACTTTGTATATAACTCAGGAATTTTTTAGATATGGTTTAACTGGTTGGAGTAGCTATATCAGATTCTTATTATTTTTAATAATTGTTCGCTATCTCAAATACCGCCACATAAATACACATCTGTAGCTATCAAAACCATTTAGGAACATAGTATGGATGGAACATTTCAAAATACTCTCAAATATATGTTGTCGATATATATATATATATTTTTTATAAATTTATATTTTTTATATATATATATTTTTTGTATATTTTTTGTATATCCATCAAGAGGTTGCCAAGATTGGATTTATTGTATCAAATAAATTAAATACTAGATTTATAAATAAAAAACAGATACAATAAGATCAATTGTAAACATGTGAATTGACAAAATAATGTAACACGTATGCACCACATATTTTGACCGAAGGGTTTGTAACATAATGATTCAAATAACGTCACAACATATTTCCAATAGCTTACTCACTATTGGCTGGGTATTATCCAATAAAAATAGAGAGAGGGCTATTTAAAATGGCCAAAGCATTTAGTAAGCATCTTGATAAAGGCCCCTGGAGGCTGAAACGCGTAGAATTTGCTTACTAAACCTTCAACACTTTATATTTTCTTTACTAGCTGAGGTATCATTGGTGGATAGGACAGGTACATTAAGCGGTCACTGATCACCGGTGAGCCGTCTCTGCATGTGTAATTCCTGCCCCAGGACCCACGAAAACGAACCCAGAGTGCTTTTAAAGGTCTATTATTCATAGGCTTAAACACTGCACAACGGCACTTTACCATTTGGAGACTTCACCTGAACTTTAACCCGGAATTTGATTTCTCTGGGAACATTTCCAAATGCTGAACACCCGCTGCGGAGGACGGACAAACACAAGCTAAGAACAGACTACAAAACGGAGTAAAGTCACACAGAAGGAAAAAAGTTACTTTCTACATCAAACCGCTTAACCCTGTCTTTGGATTGACACACTGGTAACATTACCCTCTAAGGAGATCATACTGGTAACAATATTACCCACGGATCAGCTCCATTTTGGGAACATTGCTATTAAGCACTTTTTATAATAGACTTTTTAGTTTTATATGCTGCTAATAATTCTGTTTAGAATTTTAGAATTTTAGATAGCCACTCATTTATAATTTAATCAGATTTAAATTGTAGATTTTATAATTGTAGATTTTATATATGTATTCAGATTAACTCATCGTACATTCTTGAGGTCATATAGATTGTTATATATATATATATATATATTTTTTACTGATGCCGGCATCTTTTTCTAGGAGTCATTTGTTAGAATCAATTTTAAAATGCATTTAACATTGTTATAATAAATATTCATTTATTTGAACACATATATCCGATCAACTTTTTTTTTTTGGCAACTTAGATACGCTATTTTAAATTAATTGGATCTTTTTAACATTACTCTATATTTTTATCATATACCTTTTTACATATATCAACATATTTTTATCCACATTTTTTCCACTTTTTATCCATATTACTGATGTACTATCTCATATGAGTTTTTATCAGATATTTCGGCTCTCAGCTATTCGTTAGCGCTATCCCTCTCCCACACTTTCTTCTGAACTAAGAGTGCACTTTATGAGGTTAGCACACTCTATTTTGGGATTAGCTAGAAGAGCAAAAGTGTAGTATCCCTAATCACACTCTACATTCATGGGGCCACAACAATATCTTTAGGGTCGGATGCAGTTATAGCATGGGCCCCGTCCTGCTGTTCCGGCTCTGATCTTGAGTTTGTAGAGTCCGACAGTGTCATATAAGCAGACAATAGTGATGAGAGGTCCTCTCTCAGATTCTGGTAGTGTGTCTCCAGGAGCTGTGCAGTGTGACGCTCCCATAGGTCTAGAGCTTTCATTCTGGCGTGACTGCTTGAGTATAAGCACCCTCCGGCAATTCCATGTGGCGTAGTTTCAAGCATAAAGATCCCAAAAAACTGGCTTATCTCTTTCTTGAGGAAAATAGTGGATGAAGCTTGTTATCTGGCATGCCACTATAGATATACAGGTCAATTATGAATAATTTAAGGCATTTGATTAGATCCAAAAGCCTGGAGCTCCATGAGAACATGTCTGACTCCCTCTATAGTTGGCTCCACCCCCACCGCTTTTTATTTTTAAACAGCAGATAAATAAATTCTACTCAATTTGTTCACAATTTTTATGGAAAAAGCAAAAAGTCTGCATATCAATAGCAAAACTTACTCAAAAAAAAAGAGAATGCTGGGCTGGCGTTTCCAGATATTAAACTGTATAATTTTGTAACGTTAGCCAGGACTGCCATGGACTGGCTAAGGAATCTTAGTAAATTCACCTCTAATGAACTTGAAACCGAAATAATCTCACCATTTTCTCTCAAGGCGATTTTGCATTGTTCAACAGGGAATCTCCCTAGTATTCTAACAAATGTAATAACTTTTAAGAATGTTATCATTGCATGGCAGAAGATTTGCTTCGATCTGGGAATAGATTTTAAATGCTCTTCCCTTCTTCCAATATGTGGGAATCCAGAATTCATACCAGGAATCCAACAAGCAGTTTTTAAATCATGGTCCCAAAAGGGGTTGATATACTGTACCTGCATCAATTCTTCTCTGCTACCGGACACTTACTATCCTTTAATAACCTTATTCGCAGGTTCCAAATATCTAGGAATGACTTGTTCGCATATTTTCAGATACGTCATTTTATTAATTCTAAGGGCTGGAAAATTAAGCTACTGTGTTGATGGTCCGAGAGCAATCTATTCATTAGGAAATTTTCTGTAGGCAAATGTTCTATATCGTTATTGTATGATATTTTGCTTTCTAAACAGGGTCAGTTATATTTAAATAAAATTCAAGCTTTCTGGGTATTGCATTTTCCAGCAGTAGACTCTATTAATATTAGACACAGTTTTATAAAACTTACAATTCCCATTGGTTGGAAAGAATCACATGTCAAACTGAATCACAATGTCTATTTCTCTCCATCTAAATTGGCAAAATTCTTTCCAAATAATGATTTTTACTGCCCTAAATGCCATCTAGATAAAGCAGATATTCTACATATATTCTGGAAATGTCCAAAGATATCACAATTATGGTCCAAATTAAATTTTTGGTACAACAAACTTTTTTCGGATCATTTCAAGATTAATGGTAGATATATTTATTTTCTGACGATTCGGCAATTATTAGGCCAAACTACTACCATACCTATTGTATAATGATAATGAAAATGCGATACATAATATTGAAGAAGTGGAAGGATACTTCTCCACCTAGTTTTACTAGTTTTATAAGTACCCTTCTACAACATATTACGTTTGAGATTCAGAATATTAATTTATTAAATGATAATAAGACTCAGGAATGTTTGGATAAATGGTTACCATTGATCAGAGCTCAAACATTGGTGGTTCAAAAACAGTTATTATCTTCATTATTCAACACCAAACCATTTATAGCAGCTGCTAAAATTGGGCTGTTTCCTTTTTCCTGGATACCAGCTTCATCAGTAACATAATAATTTGAAGACTGTGTTAAAGCAAGTAATGTTACAGAGGGATGGAGTGATTTATGTATTATTTATGGTTATGTTGTTTTTTTTGTTTGTTTTTTTTTGTTTGTCTATTTTATGTTTTTGGGGGGATAAAATAAAAATTTGTATGGTTCACAGGCATGATAGTACCAAAAGATATTGGTTTAAAATATAGAGGAATTGCCCTGTACTTGTGTTGGAAACTTTGAAATCAGGGTAACCTTTAAAATTGAGATTAATTCTTGGAAGACATGTGGTTTACTCTTATTTTTCGGTGGTTTATGTATTTACTTATTGTTTCTGTATTAACATATCATTATTTGTCATCTGTTTTTTGGACATGAAATGTATGTAATTCTTTCTCTTATGTCATGTGAACTGGTTTAATAAAAGAATTAAAAAGAAAAAAAAAGAAACACCTTAATAATCTAAAAATGAAAAAAACAGTATGGACCTGATCAAATTCCAGCAATGCTGTTGAAGCTCAGTGCACCAGCAATTGCTAAACCTGTCACAACCCTAATTAACAAATCCTTGGTGTCTGTATACATACCCAAACTTTGGAAGACTGCAAGAATAGTGCCTATCCAAAAAAGTGGTGATATAACCTTGGTTTCTAATTAACGCTCAATGTAATCTCCCAGTATTGTCAAAAATGTAAAAAAAGTGCGTCCATACGCAACTATGTGAGCAATCTAACTATCTGACCCCCTGATCAATCAGGTTTTCACCCGAACCACTCCACTACAACTGCCCTCCTAAAAGTTTGCAATGACATCCAAACTGGCATGGAACAAGGAGACCTAACTGGAGCTATTTTCCTTGATTTTGCAAAGGCCTTTGACACAGTAGATCACGACATACTACTGCTCAAACTAAAAAACTCAGGTATTGGTGATCATTCGCTAACCTGGTTTTGATCATATGTATTGGATCGATCACAATATGTCTCCATTTCTGACAGCGACTCCCTCCCTCTCCCAGTCACGTGTGGTGTTTCCCAAGGTTCCATTCTCGGCCCCCTACTATTCACATTATTTATAAATGATCTGCCAAATGTCTGCAAATCCTCAACTGTACACATGTACGCAGACGACACGGTAATCTATGCAAGCAAATCCGATCTGCCGCAGCTTGAGGCGGTGCTCCAAGACCAGTTCACAGAGGTAGAGAAGTGGATTTCAAAAAACAAACTATTCCTAAACACTGACAAAACTGTCACAATGATCTTTGGAATGGGACCTAAATTACACAAACTACAAAATTCCCATCTACACATCAAAACAAAATCAAATTGCACACTGAACACAGTTAACTGTTTTAAATACTTGGGTATGCTGTTAGACCCCAATCTATCTTTTGGCCTCCACATAGAAAAACTTGCATCTAAACTCTATCCAAAACTAGGTGCCCTCTACAGAAACAAATCCTGCCTAAGCCCTACAGTAAAGGAAAAGATTTACAGGAAATGCTGATGCCAAACATTGATTATGGGGATGTAGTATATGCACCTGCACCACAAACTCACCTTAATAAACTTAATACATTGTATAACTCCTTCTGCCGCTTTGTGCTACAATGTAACTACAGGACCCAAACCATGTGTGTAAGTGTTACCGTCAAGCGTGAACAAACAAACCAAAAGAGTGTATAAAAAAAATAATTATTTAATATAAAATAATAAAAAAGATGAAAAACAAAAACAAAGTAGCAAATGCGTTGATCAGACGCATAGATACAGTGTAGTATACAAACAGAAACAATGTTACAATATAAAGAGCCGGACTAGAATACAATGTGGACACAATTTCTTGAGGAGATTAGATGAAGAGATTCGATGCGGCGGTCTTTACATACACGCTTGACGGTATCACTTACACACATGGTTTGGCGTTATGTGTATACAATATAATATATAGTATATATTTAGTATATATTTATTATCACTATTTCTATTTTAAGCTTTATAGCGCTTGTGTTATTCTGAATTTTATGGTCTCTTTTTTGGATTCCATATCATTCTATTTTTTTCACATATTTGCTAGAGGTTGAGAGTTTCCTCTTGTTTATCACAGGCATAATAGGGTTTCTTTGCGCAGTTAACCCTTCTTCTGGCTGTCGCTGGAATTCCAGCCTTGTGTTTAAGAGCTTTTCTGAGCAGAATGCTCTCCCTGGCTGTTCCCACCTCCCATAACCTCCGATCCAGTACCAGTACATTATTTAGCTTGCCTCAATACAAAAAGAAAGCAGCTCAATCCTCCTTTTCCTACAGAGCACCACAATTATGGAACGACCTCCCGCACACTTTCAAACCTTCCCCAAGCCTAAAATCCTTTAAGAGATCCTTCTCTACATATCTCAAAACAGAATGGTTGATTATATATTTCCTACCTGTTCTATGTTAAATTTTGCATATATTATGTATTAATATTGTTTTTGTATTTTATTGTACCAATGCAATGTTTTGTGGACCCAGGACATACTTGAAAACGAGATAAATCTCAATGTATCCTTCCTGGTAAAATATTTTATAAATAATAATAATAAATCATAGAAGGGCATTCAGCTCTTTTTCATTGCCCTTAAAAGGACATTCAGCTCTTTTAAAAAAGCTCAAACCCTAATCTGAAAAAAAAACACCCCAAAAAACTAAAACTAACACTAAGCTCCGACAATCCACTTACAGTTTCTAAAGTCCGGACATCCAGGTGGTGAGAAGTCTTCCAGGTGGCGAGGTCTTCATCCATTGAGGCGGCATCTTCTATCTTCATCCAGATGGAATCTTCTATCTTCATCCCGGTGGCTTCTTCTATCTTCAGCCCGGTGGTGCAGAGCGGGTCCATCCTTGAAGACATCCGGAGCGGAGCGTCCTCTTCATACGGTCACCGCCGTACACTGAATCTTCAATGCAAGGGAGCCTTTTCAAAATGGCATCCCTTGCATTCCTATTGGCTGATTTGATTTTTTTAAATCAAATCAGCCAATAGGATGAGAGCTACTGAAATCCTATTGGCTGTTCAAATCAGCCAATAGGATGAGAGCTACTGAAATTCTATTGGCTATTCAAATCAGCCCCTTTTCAGGGCAATGGGTAGCTTAGGTTTTTGTTAGAGTTAGACTTTTATTTTGGGGGGTTGGTTGGGTGGTGGGTTTTACTGTTGGGGGTTCTTTGTATTTTTTTCCAGGTAAAAGAGCTGATTTCTTTAGGGCAATGCCCTACAAAAAAAAGGGCTATTGGTAGTTTATTGTAGGATAGGGTTTTTTTTATTGGGGGGGGGGTTATTTTTATAGGGCTATTAGATTAGGTGTAATTGTTTTTATTTTGGATAATTTCGTTTGTTATTTTTCATAATTTAGTGTTTGTTATTTTTTGTAATTTATTAATTTTTTTGTAATTTTAGACTTAAATTTTTTAGTAGTGTTAGGTTTTTTTAATGTATAATTTAGTTTATTTAATTGGTAGTTATTTTAATTTTAGTATAATAGTTATGTTAGATTAATTGTTAGTTTAAACTTAGGTTTTTTTAATTTCACAGGTAAGTTTTTATTTATTTTAAGATAGGGATATTGTAATTTTAATTTAAAGTTAGGGGGTTGTTAGGTTTAGGGGTTAATAGTTTAATTTATTTTTTTGCGGTATGGGGGGGCTGGCGGTTTAGGGTTTAATAGGTTTATTTAGTGGTGGTGATGTGGGAGGCCAGAGGTTTAGAGGTTAATAACTTTATTTAGTGGTGGTGATGTCGGGGAGCGGCGAAATAGCGGTTAATAGCTTTATTATAGTGTTGGCAATGTTGGGGTGCGGGGGAATAGAGGTTAATAACTTTTATTAGTTGCGGTGATGTCGGGAGCGGCAGATTAGGGGTTAATAACTTTATTTCGGTGTTGGTGATGTCGGGGGCAGTAGATTAGTGGTGTTTAGACTTGGGGTTTATGTCAGGGTGTTAGGTTTAAACGTAACTTTTTTTCCCCCCATAGACATCAATGGGGTTGCGTTACGGAACTTTTCATTCCGCGCTTCAGGTGTTTTTTTTCTAACACGTTCTCCACAATAATGTCTACGGGGAAAGCATGCACGAGAACGTATTCTCAGCCCTTGTATTTTGTGCGGTATGGAGTTTATCACCACCATATCGCACACACAAGGCGGCTTTTCAAAAAAGAATAACTTTAGTATAGTGGTGGCGATATCGTGAGCGGCAGATTAGGGGTCAATAGTTTTATTTAGGTGGCGGCGATATCAGGGGGGGGGCAGATTAGGGGTTAATAACATTATGTAGGTGCCGGCGATGTCGGTGGGAGGCAGATTAGGGGTGTTTAGACTTGGGCTTTATATTAGGGTGTTAGGTTTAAACTGTATTTTTTTCTCCCCATAGACATCAATGGGGCTGCGTTACGAAGCGTTTCATTCCGCGATCGCAGGTCTTAGACTTTTTTCTGACCAGCTCTCCCCATTGATGTCTATGGGTAGAGCGTGCACGAGCACGTCAAAACAGCGCTTGTTTTTTGTACTGTATGGAGCTTAAAAGCACCATATTGCACGCACAAGCCAGGTTTTTAAAAACTTGTAATGGCTGCGCTATGGCGGGAGAAATATCGCAACTTTTGTTGGGTTCGCTGCACACACTCTATAGCGCAAAACTCGTAATCTAGGTGTGTGGCTTTAAAGGCAAAGCAACTAATCCTGGTGATAAAATTTAAATTCAAAACTATACTGCCTATCTAAATCCACCTGCCCTTTATATAACCAAAATTACACAGGAAACACTGAGTGGTATTATATGAGGCAAGGTTCAGCTTCATGTAACATATGATTACATGGTTCAACTACATATCAATAAAGACAAGCAGGATGGCAAAAAGAATGTTTGATCAACATATCTGCCTTAAAAGGGCATTTTGGGGGGCCTTAAAAGGGCCTTTGTAGGGCATTGCCCTAAAGTTAACAGCTCTTATGCTACAAAAAACCCAAACACCCCTTCACAGTATACAAACCAACACCCCCTAAACCCACAAAATAAAAATAAAGTAAAGCCTAATCTACCCATTGCCCTGAAAAGGTAATTTGTATGGACATTGCCCTTAAATGGGCATTTAGCTCTTTTGCTGCCCAAGCCCTAATCTAAAAATAAAAACCCACCCCAAAATGAAAAAAATACGTTACACAAAATAACAAACACATTTTTAAAAATAATAAAAATTATTCCTATTCTAATGCCTATTTAAAAAAAAAAAAAACCTAAAATAAAAAACCTAATCTAGAATAAACTACCAATGGCCCTTAAAAGGGCCGTTTGTAGGGCATTACCCTAAGTTAAACACCCACTAACATAACAAATAGTGATGTCGCAAACCTAAAAATTTCGGTTCGCAAACGGCGGACTCGAACTTCCGCAACTGTTCACGAACCGGAGAACCGGGCGAACCGCCATTGACTTCAATAGGCAGGCGAACTTTAAAACCCACAGGGACTCTTTCTGGCCACAATAGTGATGGAAAAGTTGTTTCAAGGGGACTAACACCTGGACTGTGGCATGCATAGATCAATAGATGCAATATACATTTGATAGATACAAATTACATAGATCAATAGATGCAATATACATTTGATAGATACGAATTACATAGATCAATAGATGCAATATACATTTGATAGATACAAATTACATAGATCAATAGATGCAATATACATTTGATAGATACGAATTACATTGATCAATAGATGCAATATACATTTGATAGATACGAATTACATCGATCAATAGATGCAATTTTTTTTTAAAAAAATTTACACTAATGTTACAACAGATATGAGTGGTGGCACTGAGGATGGAAGTAGGCACAGTATATGCTGTGAGTCTGACACACAGGCTGGCGGCACTAGTGGCAGGCTGGCCTGGCAACTAAAATTAAATAACACTAGCAGATGTAAAAGTTTTTTTTTTAAAAAAATTACACTAATGTTACAACAGATATGAGTGGTGGCACTGAGGATGGAAGTAGGCACAGTATATGCTGGGAGCCTGACACACAGGCTGGCACTAGTGGCAGGCTGGCCTGGCAACTAAAATTAAATAACACTAGCAGACTGATGTAAAAGTTTTTAAAAAAAAAGTTACACTAATGTTACAACAGATATGAGTGGTGGCACTGAGGATGGAAGTAGGCACAGTATATGCTGTGAGACTGACACACAGGCTGGCGGCACTAGTGGCAGGCTGGCCTGGCAACTAAAATTAAATAACACTAGCAGACTGATGTAAAAGTTTTTTTTTTAAAAAAAAATTACACTAATGTTACAACAGATATGAGTGGTGGCACTGAGGCTGGCAGTGGCAGGCTGGCCTGGCAACTGAAATTAGATTACACTAGCAGACTGATGTAAAAGTTTTTTTAAAAAAAATGTACACTAATGTTACACCAGATATGAGTGGTGGCACAGAGCAATTAATCACAGTATATGCTGTGAGCCTGACACACAGGCCTGCTGGCAACTGAAATAAGATTACACTAGCAAACTGATGTAAAAGTTTTTTTTTTAAATTTACACTAATGTTACACCAGATATGAGTGGTGGCAGTGAGCAAGTAGGCACAGTATATGCTGTGAGCCTGACACACAGGCTGACAGGCAGGCAAATGCAATTAGATTACAAAAAAACAAAACAAAAAAAAAAAACGACTGAAGTTCTAGTCCTAAAAAGGGCTTTTTGGGATGCTGTCCTTACAGCAGAGATTAGATGAGTCCTTCAGGACTGTAGTGGACACTGAATACACTAGCCTAGCTATCAATTTCCCTATAAAATCACCAGCAGCAGCAGCACTATCACTCCTCTCACTAAGAATGCAGGATCATAATGAATCTAAAATGGCTGGGAGGGTCTGGGAGGGAGTGTCTGCTGCTGATTGACTGAAATGTGTCTGCAGACTGTGAGATACAGGGTCAAAGTTTACTCAATGATGACGAATAGGGGGCAGATTGAACATCGCATATGTTCGCCCGCTGCGGCGAACGCGAACAAGCTAAGATCGCCGGGAATTGTTCTCCGGTGAACTGTTCGCAACATCACTAATAACAAACCCCCACACTCCCAAACCCACGAAATAAAAAAACTATCTAAAAAACCTAAGCTACCCATTGCCCTGAAAAGGGCATTTGGATGGGCATTGCCCTTAAAAGGGCATTTAGCTCTTTTGCTGCCCAAACCCTAAACTAAAAAAAAACACCCAAAAAACTTACAGTTTTTGAAGTCCCGCTTGAACGATCTTCATCCAGACAGCGAGAAGTCTTCATCCAGGCGGCCTCTTCAATCTTTATCCAGGTGGCATCTTCTATCTTGATCCTGGTGGCGCGGAGCGGGTCCATCCTGAAGACATCCGGCGTGGCGCATCCTCTTCATACAGTCGCCGCCGTACACTGAATCTTCAATGCAAGGGAGCCATTTCAAGATGGATTCCCTTGCATTCCTATTTGCTGAAATGTCTTCAGGATGGACCTGCTCCGCGCCGATGGGATCAAGATAGAAGATGCTGTCTGGATGAAAATTGAAGAGGCTGCCTGGATGAAGACTTCTCGCCGCTTGCTTGAGGACTTCGCTGCCAGGACGAAGATTGAAGAGGCCGCCTGGATGAAGACTTCTCGCCGCCTGGAAGAAGATCGTTCAAGCGGGACTTCAAAAACTGTAAGTGGATCTTCGGGGGTTAGTGATAGGTTTTTTTCTTAAGGGTTTTTTGGGTGTTTTTTTTTTAGTTTAGGGTTTGGGCAGCAAAAAAGCTAAATGCCCTTTTAAGGGCAATGCCAATCCAAATGCCCTTTTCAGGGCAATGGGTAGCTTAGGTTTTTTTTAGAGTTAGGTTTTTTATTTTGGGGGGTTGGTTGGGTGGTGGGTTTTACTGTTTGGGGCGTCTTTGTATTTTTTTTACGGGTTAAAGAGATGTTTAACTTAGGGCAATGCCCTACAAAAGGCCCTTTTAAGGGCTATTGGTAGTTTATCGTAGGCTAGGTTTTTTTTATTTTGGGTAGGCTTTTTTATTTTGATAGGGCTATTAGATTAGATGTAATTCTTTTTTATTTTTGATAATTTTGTTTGTTATTTTTCGTAATTTAGTCTTTTTTATTTTTTGTAATTAGATACTTTGCAATTTTTAGGGTAGTGTTAGGTAGTTTAGTTTAATTTAATTGAGTTAGTTTAATTTTAGTTTAATAATTATATTAGTTTAATTGTTAGTTTAAACTTAGTTTTTTTAATTTGACAGGTGAGTTTTAATTTAATTTAAGATAGGGAAATTGTTATTTTATTCTAAAGTTAGGGGGCAGTTAGGTTTAGGGGCTAGAAGTTTAATATAGTTTATTGCGATGTGGGGGGCTTTTGGTTTAGGGGTTAATAGTTTATTTTAATATATTTCGTTGTGGGGGGCTTGCGGTTTGGGGGTTAATAGGTTTATTATAATGGTGGCGGTGTAGGGATTAATAACTATAAGTATAGTGGGGGTGGAGGGCAGATTAGGGGTTAATAATATTTAAATAGTGTTTGCGATGCGGGAGGCAGCAGTTTAGGGGTTAATAACTTCATGATAGTGGTGACGATGTTGGGGAGCGGCGGGGATAAAATGATCATAGTATAGGAAGAATCCAGAGCACTCCAGGGGTAAAAGTAAAGCTTATCTTTTATTTACAAGTTTAAAAGCAAACATCTTGGTGCAGGCAAGTATAAGCAGAGAACCCCTGATGTGTTTTGCTCTCTTTTTAGCGATTAATCATAGGTGATTAACAGCACACCACCACCTATTATTTAAAGCGGACCCAACCAATCAAAGCCAATGGTATGGGCCGCCCATTTTTTCTTCTTAAGGTGGAAATTGGAAATATTAAAAACAATATGTGCCAATAAAAACTAAACTTATGCCTAATGCTGTAGGTAAGTAAAGTAAACACAATGATGCATATCACATTATAAGTTAATAATATACACAAGTAATATCATTATGCATAATTTGTCTAATGCTGAGATTTAATTGAGAAGGAAGTGGAAATATATAGTACTATTGCATATCAAACTTATAGCTATAGTTAAAGAAAGGGTAGTTTATTATGACTGTTTGTTCTATGTTTCACTTTTATATATATATATATATATATATATATATATATATGTGTGTGTGTGTGTATTTTTTTGTGTTATTTACAAAAGGTGGCGAACAAAAGGTCATTACTACTAAAATTTGTCATGATTTTAGATAGAAGGCCAGTTAGAAATAGGCTAGCCAGTGAAGTAGGAGATGTCCCACTCAAGGTTCATTCCCAAGGGAAACCTAGTTTCTAATTTTAGGATCCAAAAAAGTTCCTTTTTAGTGAGTAACTTATGGTGATCACCTACCCTGAGTTGCCTATTGGCCCTGTCTATAACTTGTACTCCGAAATCAGGAATATTAATAAAATGTATCCCAATGAAAAGTTTTGATATTGCTGAATCCTTGTTGTAATTGTCAACATCCCTCATATGTTCAAGGACTCTGGTGCGTAGCTCTCGCAAGTTTTGGCCTACTTATTGTCCCTGGCATAAGTTACACGTTATAAGGTAAATTACCCACTTAGCTCTACAGGTTGCATACAGGTGTATTACAAACTTTTTTTGGGTTACAGTAGACATAAACTCTTTTCAAATTGTCAAGACTGAGCATGAGTTACAACTGAAATTCTCTTCAGAATAAAGCCAAGTTAACTTATTTACATTTCTATCATTAGTTGTGATCATGCTTGGAGACAATTTGGAACCTAAGGTCATGGGGCGTCTAGAAAACAAATTACAATTTTTTACATAGGGAGCCAATAATGTGTCATTATTGAATAGACAATTTTGTTAAACTGGGGTGAGAAGGGTGTACTAAAGACTACTGTTTCCTCATTAAATTATTTTCTTTTGCATCTATTAAATGTGGGTGCTAGTTTAGCTTCCTCTTGTGTTTTGTCTTATAGGTCCTGTGCATACCCTCTTTGCAAAAGTCTGTTTTTTAATTCATCAGACTGTTATTGATAAATTTGGTCTGAGTTTGTATTTCTCCTCAGTCTGATGAATTGACTTTTTGGTATAGATCTAATTAAATGATGCGTGTGTGTGGAGTGTGCATGTAAGATTGTGTTTGCCAGAAGTTGGCTTTCAAAAAGTACTGGAATCTATAACACCTTTTTCACTGTCTCCTTGGAGTGTAAGATCCAGGAAATTGATAAAGGTTGGGTTTGTCTCACCCGTAAATCTAAGGCATATTTGATTACCATTAAGACTTCTCAGAAACTCTTCAAAAAACTGAGTACCCTCACTTCTAAGATAAAAAACAAACATCATGTCATCAATGAAACGTCTGTACAGGATGATGTCATCAATGTAAGGATTTCTATCCACATAAATGTAGTGGAGCTCACACCATCCCACAAATAAATTGGCATAAGAGGGAGCAAATTTTGCCTGCATTGCCGTACCACATAATTGCAAAAAAAGTAATTGTTAAACATAAAATAGTTGTGGGATAATAGGAACTCCACACAGTCACAAAGAAACATTTTGACATCTCCCAGCACAGTCATTTCCCTGTCCAGAAAATATTTAACAGCCTGTATACCAAGAACATGGGGGGCACAAGAGTATAGAGATTCTAAATCCACAACACCCCAAAAATTGTTGGGTTGCCATTTGATACCCCTAATATCATTCAAGAGGTGAATAGAATCCTTTGGGTGACTATACAAAGTAGTTACTAGGGGTTGTAGAATTGTGTCTATCCATTCTGATATGGGTTCCAATAAAGATCAAATACCCAACACTATGGGTCTGCCAGGGGGCTGCTCCAAATTCTTATGAATTTTTGGTACGTGGTGGAATATGGGTATTATAGGATGTTTAGGAACAAGCTGTTCAAGATGACCTGTGTATAGAACCCCAAGCGAAAACCCATATCTCAATAAGTCGATAAGGTCCTGTCTAAATTTAAAAGTGGGATCTGAGGGTAATTGGCGATATGTTATCGCGTCTTCAAGCTGTCTATTGGCTTCCAAAACATAATCTGCTTTATTTAAGACCACTATCGACCCACCCTTATCAGCGTTTCTGATAACTAAATTTCTGTTCTTGCAATAATTTAATTGCTCTATGTTCCTTTTGTGTAAGGTTATTTTTAGGTATGGGAAACTGACTTGTTTGTGTTTCTGAGGCTAATTTAATTATGTTGTTTTCCACATTTTTTTGAAAATTTTGGTATAAGGACCTATATTCTGTAGAGGATAAAAATCCTGATTTTTTCATCTTGGAGGGTGGATCTTGTAAGCAATCTGACCACAATTCAGGTCAATGCTACTAGACAGATCTTTTATAACCTCCAACGCAAAACAGTCCTTAAAGTCCCATTTGGTGACAGCTGGAACCTGGTCTTCTATATACTCCTGGTTTTCACAAGCAATGGAGACTAAACTTGCATCATTGAAAAAAAAAAAAAAGTCAATTTGCAGACAAACTTGTTGACATCCAATAAAGTCTCAAAAAAGTTGAAAATGTATTTGTGGGAGCAAAGCCCAAACCTCTGGAAAGTAAATCAATTTCTTCTGATGAGAGCTTGTAGTCAGATAAGTTAACTATAGTGAAGTTATCATTCTTTATTTCCTTTGCCTTCTTTGTATCTTTTTTTCCTTTTTTGGGACCTTCTGGTTTTACGCCTAAAGGGGGCCCCTGTTGTTTATTTGCTGTGTTTGTTCTTGCTCTTTGTTCTTCATTGGTATCATCTGGTGAGGAGGTTAAACCTGGGCCATTGTCAAAATTTGTGGACCCATATTTGTCATTACCTGAAGTAGTAGCTTCCTGATCTGACGAATCAGCCTCTGTCGAGGAAAAGTATACTTTTTTCTCTTTGTGAGACTGTACATTTTTATTCTTGGTTTCTTTATCCTTTCCTTTATCCACACCCCTCAAGTTAGTCCTGGAAAATCGCCTGTATCCTCCTGTGTTATACTTTGGCCAGTGGTAGACATTGTGTCACATATATAGTTAGTGTGATTGTACCTTTAACCAGTCTATTCTCTTCCGATCTATGATGTCAGCATCTCATAAAAGGCACCTGTTCTATATGGGAGGTGCTTGGTTATCATTCTAGATACTGTGTGTTTACTATCCCAGTATAGCATTGTTGTTCCTCTCTTTTTGATTTAGCATTGAATTTTCTCCTCTCTGATTTCCGGATTGATCCTGTCTGTCTGCATACTCAGTGCCTGTACCTTACCTTCACCAACAATGGAACTACACCTCATTCATTCTGCAGATTGTGGGAACACCATTCCGGTAGTGCTACCGCTCCAGTCTCTTCCTGTTACTGTAAGTATACCGACCTGTTTTTACATCCAACTTCAATACACCGGATCATCAGGTACTCACTTCAATCACCTATAATAAACGGTTCTTCAGTTCTGTATTTCCTTCGTGCAGCTATTACAAGTTTCTATGCATCTACTACTAGAGGTTGTTCAGCTTAACTCTTTCTAACATCCATACCATCCGCTGCTGCTTTTGATCTGCATATTGTTTTGCACCTGTTGCTAACATACTTACATATTACTTATCCTGGAAATTTACTGCTGTTTTCTACCTACCTCCATTTTGACAAATCATACTTCCAGCTACTCCTCTAATTTGACTATACTAAATTGCAGGGCTAATGTGGAAGTCATTTATCCCATAAATCCCTTTCAGTTATCTCTGCATACAAATATACCTATTTAGGCTGAGAATATTATTACTAAATTTCCTTACTCAGGAAATTCAGGTTTCTTAACATTGGCACATTCGAGCTGGGATACATTGTTTGCCTCATAATTTCTGCAATCTCTGTCAAATTTTGTCCCTTTAAACTCAGCCAGCTCAGTATCCAATTTCTTAATGTTATCCTTCCCTTTCAGGGTCACATAAGTATCATTGTTTTATTGAATTTTAGGGATTCCTTTTCAAATATGATTTTATCCTTTAGGTTATCCCTTCTACTTTGTTTGTCTTTTACTAATATAGACATCATAGTTTTGGAGCAGATGGTTAAAGCTTTCAAAATGATCCCTATAAGTGATATTTATCCAGGTTGTTGTGACATCCTAGATTGTCACAGCCCTCAATCACCCAACTAAGGTA
Source organism: Bombina bombina (assembly GCF_027579735.1). Taxonomy (NCBI): domain Eukaryota; kingdom Metazoa; phylum Chordata; class Amphibia; order Anura; family Bombinatoridae; genus Bombina; species Bombina bombina. Next base: position 504,031,332 of record NC_069499.1, read on the forward strand.
CAAAATAATCCATATTGATCATATTAAGAATAAACTTTATTAACCTATAAGGGGTTTAGTATCACATTGTGTAAGGTTGTCTGCAAATATCTCTTAAATGGAACTGTAATTTGTATAACTATTACTGCATTAATTGAGCCATTGGAGTGCAACTGTTTCATAAATAAATCAGTGGTGTCACATGTATTTTTAAGTACACCAAGAGAGACCCTTTCAAAAAGGTTGGGTAGCCCTTGTCTAAATAAATAAAACATATAAAGCAAGACTTTATGACATTAAAAATTGTAGCTTGGAGAGAAGTCATGTCAAAAGGGATATAATTTAATAAATAAACTTATAATATGACAGTGTTTCCAAGCAACATACTGAATCAATGGGAAATGCATGTTTTAAGTATTGTATGAATGATTGACAAGCAGATTGTTATATAGAATATACAGACATCTGCAAGTACTCTATGCTGGAGAGAAGGGAGATGTGAATGCAGGTTTATTATTTATCAAGGGTTTCAACAAGGTATTGGAGAAGGAAGCATTTTTTAGGAAAAAAAAGATGAATGGTAGATCAAGAGTTCAAGCTCCACAGTTGCCAGACAACCTGCTCATTAGAAATATTCACAACTATATGTCATAGGTATTCTTACCATTAGCATGTAAAGTGCAGCAGGCACTGTCAGTAGGTTAGAAAGGCCATATAAAGAGCAGTGCAATAATGAAGTGAGAAAGAGTACTAGAGTGAATTCCACACTTAAGAAGAAAAAAGAAAATATAGATACAATTTACTGAAAATTATTAGGGGTATAGTTAAAGGGAAAGCCTACTCCAGAATTGTTATTGTTTAAAAGGATAGGTAATCCCGGTATTGCCCATTCCCCAGTTTTGCATAACCAAAATGGTTATATTAATGTACTTTTTACTTCTCTGATTACTTTGTATCTAAACCTCTGCAGACTGCCCCCTTAATTCAGTTCTTTTGACAGACTTGCATTTTAGCCAATTAGTGCAGACTCATAAATAACTCCATGGGAGTGAGCACAATGTGATCTATATGGCTCACATGAACTAGCGCTCTATAGCTGTGAAACACTGTCAAAATGCACTGAGCTAAGAGGCAGTCCTCAAGGGCTTAGAAATTAACATATGAGCCTACCTAGGTTTAGCTTTCAACAAAGAATACCAAAGGAACTAAGCAAATGTGATGATAAAAATAGATTGGAAAATTGATTAAAATTGCATGACCTATCTGGATCATGAAAGTTTAATTTTGACTAAACTGTCTCTTTAAGTTTATTAGGAAGGAATGTAATAACTATACCATCGAAAGACTCTAGGTCTCAGCAGTAGATCATAAGAAAACCAGTTTAAAATAGCACTTGGAGAAAATTACCTTCAAGATTTGCTATAGTTTCTTGGTTTGAGCTATGAAACACGCAATACAATTTTATTAAAACAGTTTTTTTAAATGTTGTTTTGCTAGAAGTAAATTCCCCATTACAAGTATATCTAAATGCTTCTAAAGTCTTGCTAAATAATTTGCATATAAAAAATTCAACAACAGAGGAAAATTGTATATGTTTCCTAGGGACCCCTGCCTTAGAGAGCTTTAGGAGTTCATAAAAAATATCTGTGCTATGAACTTAAGTTATTAGACACCCACACCAGTACCCACACTATGTAAAGCTGGGGTAACTAAAAATCCTACCCAGTTATCAAGACCATAACATACCCAAAAAGAAGATCTGTTTTTCTTTGTACCGTCTACTCCAAAACCAAGTTTCGGACTCTTAACTTGATCCAAGTAATACTATATAGGATTTCACTGCATTCCAGGTGCATAGTCACTCACTATGGGCTCAAATCTCAAAAACTCACCAGCATGAGGAGAAATCATCAGCTTATTTTACTGAGCTCTATATTGTAAAATACATTTGTGAACTCCCCTTAATGAGATACATAGTTACACAGTTAAAATGTGGCTTTAAAACAATCTCTGAGGCGCCGCATATTACTGACAAGGCATCTTACAGAATCTTGCTAGACCAGAGAGCTTTAGAGAATCAGGCCCCAGGAGAGATAACACTCATTTTATTTGTATTTGTTTTTCATTTTATTTGTTTTATTTTCTTATATATTTTAGCAATAATTGCTTATTTGCTTTGCTTGATTTCTTGAAAAAATATTACTCAATTCTCAATGCAGCCATGCGCTCAGTGGATTATTTTGAAAACCTTTTTTTACTCTCACAGTTCTTGGGATGAGCAAATCTGACTCCTTGTTATCTAGTCTATTCACTAGCCTAGAAGTTTTAAACATCAGGGTAAGATAAACCTTCCTGCAAAGCCTTCTACTCTATTTAGGGCTGTGACAGGAAGTAAGTATTTTTAACATGGTGAAATAGGACTTTGGTTTTTAATTTTGCACAATATCATTGTGGATCTCCTGCTCTTTTGTTTCAAATTTCTACTACTGGCCGATTGGAGATTCCTCAGCATTAAAATCCCTTTTAAGCAGCTGAGGCTCTTATCCATGGACTATTGCGTGGTGTGATGCCGCAGATGATGTAAGGGAGAGAACCATGTGACAGCCGGTGAAAGAGTGGTCGGGAAGTGAGTGCCTTGGGGAGTCCCGCCGAGGGCTGCCTGAAAGTGGTAGAGGAAACAAGGAAGGAGTGGTTGATAAGCTGGAGTGGTGGTAAGTCTCCCCCAATGACCGGTAAGCTGTGGGACAAAGTGCGCATTTAGACTTGTGTGGCTTGTGTAGCCTCGTTATTTGCACTTAATTGTTTATTGTAGCCGTTTACCCTTCTTGCACTGGGTCCTATTGTTGTAAATACATATTTTGCTAAAGAAGAATATGGCTTCCTCAGTTCACCTAGGTGCTGTTGGGTGACCCTGATTGCTAAATATTCAGACTTTGAAGGCAATACTGACTGCAAGTAGAAATTGATTGGGAAACCTTTGTGCTACAATGGATATAAACATGGATACTATTTGTGATCACACAGACTTTTACTCCCTTAAGACAACACAGGAGAAAGATGAAAATTTGCAGGAGTTTGAAGTGGTCTTTATCACAGATTAATCACAATTCTCCTTAAGCATGCTAATTGATGACATGGAACTGTTACTAATTAAGAAAAATAAGTTTGAATAGATAGCATGCAATGGGCATAATACCATGGGGCCTCAGATTAAATAAGTTTCCTACGTTTGTAATAGAGGAGCAGGACTTTATTAGCAGATGGAATCATGCCCTGCCAGAATGTTCACTGTAATTGATTTAGTTAATTAGTGAATATAAGAAAAGGGTTTTAAAAGTATTAACTCAACAGATTGATTAATACAAGTTGAATTAAATAAAAGAAGCAAAACTCCTGAATATTCACATTTTGATAAAAAATCCTCCAAAATATTGTGGCAGAAGCCAAAGCATTATTGTAGTTAAGCAATCTAAATATATCGGGGCCCAGTATGATTATGATAACAATCAAGTTTATATATGGAATAGAAAGAATGGGTTCCAAATGCATAGAATGGGCTTTCAGAACAGACATAGCAGAGGAGGAAGGAATAATAGGAATAGAAGTAGGAATTAAAATGATAAAAAGGTTAGATTTTCAGAAAGTGAGGCTGTTGTGTCTTCAGGGGGGGGGGTGAGAATTGGGTTGAAGTAGTTGATGTTCGAAATACAGTCCTAGCAATAACCAGCCTATATTAAGAAACATTCAAAGCAAGTATCAAACCAGGGTGGGAGGCCTACCCATGGTTGGTATAAGCAGTGCGGATCTGGAAAAGGTTTTTCAGGTTCAACCAAGAGGATTGGGGGATAAAGTACCAACCGACAGGAAGTGAGAACAGAGCCCCAACTCTAACCCCAGAACATCTACAAACAGGAGCGCTACCAATTCCCTAGGGGGAACCGTTAAACAAAAAAACAAATAGGAAATGTAATAAATATATCAGACTATACACACCACTGAGGAGGTTAAAGAAGTAGAATTATGTTTAAATTTTGTGTCATCCAATAATTTCAATGTGTTTCAAACTTTATTAGATGTCAATAAATTGGTGAGAGATATAACATTACGCAAACATTTCAAACACATGGGGAATAGAGAATTTGGAAAAAGGAGAGATCAACCTATTACCACCGTAACCACTAACCCATATTTCAAGAAAATTGTGATCAGATACTCCTTGAGGGTTTGTTTGGGGAAGGTTATATTGGTGGATTTGAGGGGTGCTCTCTTTGTTCAAAGAAAAAATATTCCTTCTACCCCATTCAGAGTAGAGGTTCCATTTTAATAATGTTTTAAAAAAGCATTGAACAGGATTTATTGCAATTGTCTGAACAGATCAAACTATTAGATAAACCAGGGAATGTATCTAGAAATGAAAGGTTAGCTCTTCAGAATCTCCAGAACAACAAAAACCTGGTTATTAGGGTGACTGACAAAGGAGGTTCTGTTTTTGTTATCAACTGTGAACAGTACATTATAGAAGCGATAGGGAACAATATCAAATGTTGCATGCCAATCCCACTAACAAATATCAAAAGGAGCTGAGACAGCTCTTAGATGATGGTCGGAATTTTTTTATTTTTAAATCAAAACATTTGCTAATATTAAGATGTTAAAAACCCACTCTACCAGTGTTTAACCACCCTTTCCAAAGGTACATACATCTTTGGAGGCCGTTACTGGTCAACCTATCCTGCGGAATAAGTTCTCTATTGGAGCACCTCTCCCAATGGCTGGATGGGTTTTTACCACCACTGGTAGAAGAACTACCTAGCTTTTTATTAGTCACCAAACATCTGCTGAATGTGATACTGGATATACAATGGTCTGTGGAATATAGCTGGCTTACAATAAATGTTTGGGCCCTTTATTCATCTATCCCCCATGAAGGAGGCATTGAAGCGGTGCAATTTTTCCTAAAAAGATCTTTAAAGTATGAGAATGGATTTTGTGATTTTGTCATCAGAGTTACTCTTTTTCTGCTCACTCATAATTATTTTCAGTTTGAGGGACATTTCTATCTCCAGAAGTGTACAAAAGCAATCGGGGAAAAGTTTGCCCCTCTTACACTAACCTATTCATTTTTTTGGTGGGATCTGTCCCACATCTATGGAGAAGAAAATCCCTTTAAATCTCAAATTATTGTCTATAAAAGGTTTATAGACAATTTGATTTTATTGCATGCCAGAAGTAATTATCTAAGAAAAGTCTTTAAAGCTATTGCCAAAGGGCAATTTATACGTCTACGTAAACACTGTACAGATCTGACTTAATATAATATACAGGCAAATTCCCTGGCAAATAGATTAAAGAGTTGAGGTTACCCTTCTGACTTTATTAAAGATACAAATCATGTGGTGGCTTCTAGGGACCGGAAGGATTTATTGATGCCCGGAGGAGAAGGTTAATGAAAAACAAGATTTACATTTCTTACAGCTTATAGTAATCAATATAATCAGATCTGTAATATATAGTCAAAAATCACCTCCCTCTATTATCCGCAGATAATGATTTGAGAGATCTGGTCAAGGAAAGGTATGACAGTTGGCAATTTAATATCTCCTACACGTTTGAGGATAAAAAGTCATGAACAGAGTTCATGTCTAACCTCCAAGGGGGCATATAAGTGCCACAATCTGACATGTAAGCCTGTGAACTGTGGTCATGGTTGTGAACATCTTTTCCATGCTAGTTACTAATGAAACCTTTTTTACACAGAATGTGTTTGAATTGTAGATCAACTAATGTGATCTATCTTTTGTCATGTGTCCTTTGTAACCTACAATACATTGGGATGACAACAAGAGAAACCAGATCAAGGATTCAGTAACATTTTACCATCATCAACTTGGGTAGTCTCACTACTCCTCTTGTACTACATTTTAAAAATAAGCACAATCAAAGCACAGAAATTCGGAGATGGACTATACATGATCAATTAAGACAGGGCACAAGGGAAGTGATCCTGTGTGGATGCTGGCCAAACTTGAGTTTTTTTTTAATCTTTAAATTAAGGACTAGGGGGTCCCAGGGATTAAATTCTGAATATGCTTTAGAAAACTTTTGGGAATGAGGAGAATGATGGAATTAGCCACATATTGTGTATCTTATCTCATATAATTGCATATTTGTAACACTATAAGTAATGATGAAGAAATGTTAAAGTGTTTGAGGGTGAAGTTGAAAATTTGGGGACAAGTTGGGGACAAGTTTCCAGGGACCCAGGCAGTTAATCCCTGACAAGTCTGAGTGCAAGGCCTATAGAGAACATTATAAAATAAATTAATCAACACAACACACAGAGGTCTGCCACTCTCTTGCAAGCACACAGCTAAGAGTAAAAACAAAAATGAGTTTGTTACAGCATCCGGCCAAATGGTTCAAGCCCAGGACCTCATCAAAGTCTTTTCCCTCCTGGATCCATATATACAGACATACAATGCATCCTTTTAATCAAACAAACTGAGAACTACACAAGGGTGCACAGGCCTTATGTAATTTCCCTAGACACATACAAAACATGGAAATAGACTACAGACTAAACTCTAAAACTGGACTGGGTACACATCCTTTGACCCTGCAAAATGCACAGCCCTGGGTGCTCAACAACATTCACAGACAGCTGTCCAGTTTCCAGAGACCCAGGCAGTTAACCCCATGGGCATTGAACCCAGACTTGTCTGGTGTTAACTGGCTTTGTGCTTCCTTTAGAATGTAGGACTACAGCTCTGCTGGTTCTCTAGATTCCCTCAGGTAAAGCTGTTGCACATTAGATGGCAGCTCATGATTAGGGGCCTCTAAGCATTTATTGTAAATATTACTCTGTCACCAGGCATGCAACTAATGTCATAAAACTATGGAATTTTATGGTGCTTTGTAAATTATTATTAATAATAGTAAGAATTATGCATTTTATATAGATTATGCTGAAAGGCAAACTCAAAGAGGATCAAGGAGTCACACAATTCTCTAGAATGAGAATTCCTTCTTTTCAGTTGAAATATTTTAACTTTTGTTATTTAAGCACAGGTGTTTTGCTTTTGTTTGCAGATAAAGGCATTTTTTTAATTACATGAGGCTGTACTTTCAAGAAATATAGGTTTATATCATGGGTTAATGTGCTCTGGAATAGGTGAACATATTACATTCAGTATTTCATCTCTGTTTATACAGTAGTTAAACTTACATAACTGCCATTCCTATGATTCTTGCAATAGACATAAGATTTCTTGCTAAACTCTGGTAAAATAATGTCTATCATACCAAAGATTAGTAAGTAGGAGGGATATTTATAAATGCTACTTGGTATTCCCTATAGTCTGTTTTATCAATATTTATATATATATAATTTTATTTTTATGCATTGAGATAATTTGGTCCCATAAAGTGTACACAATTTTTTTTATTTGTAAAATAAATAAAAATCTTTGAAAAGAAACATTTGGACTGTTTTTTCAAAGTTAGCAAGTTGTTTACCAGAGGAACAATGGCAAAATACACTCTACACAATGACCAAAAGCATTAGTAAATACAATCAACATATTCTACAGGGAGTAAATTATTAGGCAAATGAGTATTTTGACCACATCATCCTCTTTATGCATGTTGTCTTACTCCAAGCTGTATAGGCTCGAAAGTCTACTACCAATTAAGCATATTAGGTGATGTGCATCTCTGTAATGAGAAGGGGTGTGGTCTAATGACATCAACACCCTATATCAGGTGTGCATAATTATTAGGCAACTTCCTTTCCTTTGGCAAAATGGGTCAAAAGAAGGACTTGACAGGCTCAGAAAAGTCAAAAATAGTGAGATATCTTGCAGAGGGATGCAGCACTCTTAAAATTGCAAAGCTTCTGAAGCGTGATCATCGAACAATCAAGCGTTTCATTCAAAATAGTCAACAGGGTCGCAAGAAGCGTGTGGAAAAACCAAGGCGCAAAATAACTGCCCATGAACTGAGAAAAGTCAAGCGTGCAGCTGCCAAGATGCCACTTGCCACCAGTTTGGCCATATTTCAGAGCTGCAACATCACTGGAGTGCCCAAAAGCACAAGGTGTGCAAGTCTCAGAGACATGGCCAAGGTAAGAAAGGCTGAAAGACGACCACCACTGAACAAGGCACACAAGCTGATACGTCAAGACTGGGCCAAGAAATATCTCAAGACTGATTTTTCTAAGGTTTTATGGACTGATGAAATGAGAGTGAGTCTTGATGGGCCAGATGGATGGGCCCATGGCTGGATTGGTAAAGGGCAGAGAGCTCCAGTCCGACTCAGACGCCAGCAAGGTGGAGGTGGAGTACTGGTTTGGGCTGGTATCATCAAAGATGAGCTTGTGGGGCTTTTTCGGGTTGAGGATGGAGTCAAGCTCAACTCCCAGTCCTACTGCCAGTCTCTGGAAGACACCTTCTTCAAGCAGTGGTACAGGAAGAAGTCTGCATCCTTCAAGAAAAACATGATTTTCATGCAGGACAATGCTCCATCACACGCGTCCAAGTACTCCACAGCGTGGCTGGCAAGAAAGGGTATAAAAGAAGAAAATCTAATGACATGGCCTCCTTGTTCACCTGATCTGAACCCCATTGAGAACCTGTGGTCCATCATCAAATGTGAGATTTACAAGGAGGGAAAACAGTACACCTCTCTGAACAGTGTCTGGGAGGCTGTGGTTGCTGCTGCACGCAATGTTGATGGTGAACAGATCAAAACACTGACAGAATCCATGGATGGCAGGCTTTTGAGTGTCCTTGCAAAGAAAGGTGGCTATATGGGTCACTGATTTGTTTTTGTTTTGTTTTTGAATGTCAGAAATGTATATTTGTGAATGTTGAGATGTTATATTGGTTTCACTGGTAAAAATAAATAATTGAAATGGGTATATATTTGTTTTTTGTTAAGTTGCCTAATAATTATGCACAGTAATAGTCAGCTGCACACACAGATATCCCCCTAAAATAGCTATAACTAAAAACAAACTAAAAACTACTTCCAAAACTATTCAGCTTTGATATTAATGAGTTTTTTGGGTTCATTGAGAACATGGTTGTTGTTCAATAATAAAATTAATCCTCAAAAATACAACTTGCCTAATAATTTTGCACTCCCTGTATTACCCCCCATATTACTCACACATGAAATTAAACTGAATCTTTCTTGTAAATCAATAAAGATTCAGCCACATGAACATTAGCCAAAAGAAAATCCATTACAGTCTGTTGCTTCTGTCATCAGAGGAAGTGATTTAAATTCCTTAAACATGCAGGTACTGTGAGATTAACCTGTTTTATCCTAAATGGAATGTTTTTATCCTAACAACAAGTTGCTTCATTCCTAGAAACTGCAGAGTCAACAACTGATGCAGTGTTAAAACACAGCAGTCCCCTATTCGGGTCAGTGCAACAGAAACAAAACCATGACTGGACACCTATTTTATGCTCATAAGCACTACTACTAAGTGAAGCTTGTTTCCAGGGCAGAAGCAATGTTCATTTAAGTTATGGTGGATATAAAGGCATGAGATTAAAATCCTCCATTTCATAAAAGTAAGAGCAATAGAATTATTGCAAAGCCAATAAGCACATTTAGGCAACTATACAAATTAAGGGGCCGATTTAAAAAAAAAACCCGTATCGGCCCCAACGTAACTGTTTCCACGCGAGCCTTTAGGCTCACCAGAAACAGGAGTTAAGAAGCAGCGGTCTTAAGACTGCTGCTCCTTAACTCGTATGCCTCCTCTGAGGCTGTGGTCTTCAATCCGCCCAATCGTGTTTAATCGGGTTGATTGACACCCCCTGCTAGCGGCTGATTGGCCATAAATCTGCAGGGGGCAGCAATGCACAAAGAGTTCACCAGAACTGCTTGTGCAATGATAAATGCAGGCAGTGTATGTTGTTGGCATTCAGCGATCTCTGGCGGACATGATCCGCTACAGGATCATGTCCACCAGACATTGATAAATATTAAATGTCTCAGGCTTTTTGCTTCTTGTACAATGTTGAAGCACAGCAATTCCCTATTGGGATTGCAGCAGAAGCAAAATCACTTCTGGACAGCCATTCAGTGCTTATAAGCCTGAGAGATTGCATATCCAATTTGCATATCTTACCCAGAATCCTCTGGTGCCTTGGTTACAGTGTATATGGAGTACTTCTGGGTAAAGACTATCGGAGATACTTGTTTAGATGTGAACTAACGACCTACTTGCAGCAAAATCCAAAGGCCACTACTCTCTGCTTATCCTCTTTGATCTGTCTGCAGCCTTTAATACTGTCGACCACCCTCTTTTGCTCCAAACCCTCCAATCCTTCAGTATTTGCGACACAGCTCTCTCATGGTTCTCTTCCTGTCTATCTAACCATACCTTTAGTGTAGCCTTCTCTGGAGCATCCTCTGCCCCATTACCACTTTCTGTTGGGGTACCTCAAGGCTCTGTCCCCTGGCCCCTTCTCTTTTCAATCTACACGTCATCATTAGGTCCCTTAATAAAGTCCCATGGGTTTCAATATTATTTGTATGCGATGACACCCAAATCCACCTCTCTGTACCAGACCTATCTCCTTCCTTGCTAACTCGTGTCACTAACTGTCTTTCTAATATCTCATCTTGGAAGGCCTCTCACTACCTTAAGCTAAATCTCTCCAAAACTGAGTTCCTTATTTTTCCCCCTTCTTCCAAAATCTCCACCCCCTATTTCTCTATAACTGTTGATAACAATCAGTGACGTGCAATCATAGGAGTCAGGGTTTTTTTTCCAATAATTAATAATAAAAAAAAATAGTCAGGGTTTTTTTTTCCAATAATTAATAATAAAAAAAATTGTCTTGTGTTTGTGCATGAACTTGAGACCATACCCCCAACAGGTACCCGAACGTCCTCCCTCCCTCTGCCGGCACCACCATATTATGCGATCCTGGCAATCTGGCATGAATCCATCATCCATGCTGCGCAATTAAGGAGAGACAGTGATCTGTTTAGCTGCCCTCCATTGATTGCTCAACATGGATGCTTGATACTGAATTACCAGCTCTATAAGCTTGCGCCTCCCAGAGGTCTCTCTTCTGGCCCATGCCAAGCTCCAATAGAGGCGACTCTCTAAACCGCCTCTATGATGGAGCTAACAGACAGCCAATCAGTGCTGCCGGGGGGAGTGCCCATCATCACAATCAAATGGTGACGGTTTCTCTTGTCTGGGCCCTGGGGAGGCATGCCAGGCGTGGTGGACGTGAGTCAGACTGGCATGAAGTGAAGGAGGGAGCTGCTAGTGCTGACTCATGTGCGACTGTGTATGTTGTGACAGTTTCTGTTGTGAGTCCAACTGTCTCAGTCACGTGTTGCAGGAGAGAGGGTGCCTGCTATTTGCGGTGCGCAGCAACAGCCTGAGCCCTGGACTAAGGTGAAGAAGAGGAGCTGCTCAGCCTGAGCCTGCTCAGCTCCAGTACCAGTGTGCCTAGAATGAAACAAACTCTGTAGAAGTGTCAATCAAGTGCCATACCAGAGTCCAGGCCACACAACCAACCAGTGCCACTGACTCATGGACTGCCCCCTGGCCTGGACAGCTGGAGGACGCCTCATGCCGGTATTACCAGTAAGTTAATTACTTTGCATGGGGCTTCAGTTTCAAAACTATCAGCAGCCAGCCTATCGGCTTCAGCAGCTAACTAACAAATGAATGTCCCCAAGCCAGTCGGACAGCTTTGCAAGAATCTCTTCTATATTGGATGAAGTATAAAGGTTGACTGATTGGCTCTGCTCTCTGCAGCAGCATAAATGTGTGTTTCAATAGTGCTGCCTTACTTACTCTGGGATTCTGTGCCCGGTGTGCCTTAGGCTCACTCAGATAACACTGGGTGGGGTGGTTTTGTTGATGCTTAGGTCACACTGAACTGTGCACAAGTCTGCATAGCATTATGAACTTTTATGTTTGTATCTATAGTAAATTGTGTTTCACTGGCTTTGTATGAAATGTTAATTATTTGTATAGCTATGCTGGGGCCTGTGGTGTTTGTTGACACAGTACATTGTCTTTGGCACTGTGTTTTATTGTGTAGGCAATGTATGGGGCTTTTGAGTTGTCTACTTATAAAGTAGACATGTGCGTTTTGTTTTGTTCCGAATAAAAAATCGGACGAATTCGCCAAATTCGGAGATTTGAATCAATTTGAATTTCTGAATGACCCTAGCAATGAAACTAAACTATTCTGAATGCATTTGTAACATATAAATCCTATTATCGCCATAGACTAATCACAATTCAGTATAAAAATTAAATTTAGTGAGATTTAGTGAGATAGTACAGTGAAATAATTCCGTTTGTGTAACATGGAACCATCTGAATCAACATAACACATACCGAACTTCCGAATTTACAAAACAAATACATCTGAATCCGAAACGAATACATTCAAATGTATCCGAATTTGAATCGATTCAAAATGAAATTTGAAAATATCTGAATCGGTCCGAAGCTAATTTTTCCACTGTGCACATGTCTATTATAAAGAGATGTGCAAGTGCTGTTCAGCCCACAATTCCATTGTGCGCTGGGGACCTGGGACCCTTTTTTTAAAAAATTGCTGCAGAGTCAGGGCTGCATCAAGGTAGAGGCTAGTGGAGCTAGATTTAGTATTGCTCTAACCTGTGCTGTGTCTGTGACTGTGTGTGTCTCCAATGTTAGTGCCTGTTTTATGTGTTACTGCCTGTGTGTATGTCTATGTGTATCTGTTAGTGTTTGTCTGTGGTTGTGTCTCCATGTGTCTGTTTGTGTTAATGTGTTAGTGTTTCTGTTTGCGTGTTAGTGCCTGTGTGTATGTGTTAGTGCCCGTGTGTATATTTTAGTGCCTGTGTGTGTGTGTGTTTCTGTGTGTTTGCGAATGTCTGTTGTGTGTCTGTGTGTTTGTATGTGTATGTGTTAGTTACACTGTGGTGAAGTTAATGTGGAATGCTAAGCAGTGAAATAGTTTATGTGATTGAAGTCTCTATCTGAAGCAAGAAAAGGAACTATCAATGCCAGTTTTTTGTTTGTTTGTTTTTGTACTAACTCAGGGATGGAGGTGGGCTCTTTTAGAGTGGGAAGTCATTTATTTTTGTTGGGTTGGTTTGAACTAGGTTGTACAGTCTTTTAACCAGAGGGGCAATTTTTCATTTTCCCCTACTGAAGTGTCTGTGCTGGAAACTATGTTAAAGGGACAGGGAACTCCAAAATGTTATTTCATGATTTGGATAGAACATACTATTTTAAACAACTTTCAAATTTAATTCTATTACCAAGTTTGCTTCAGTATCTTATTATCCTTTGCTAAAGGAACAACATTGCACTACTGGCAGCTAGCTAAACACTTATAGTTAGCAAATAACAAGAAACAAATGTGTGCAGGCACCATTAAGCAGCTAGCTCCCACTAGTGTAGGATATGAACGTATTCTTTTTCAACAAGGGATACCAAGAGAACAAAGCACATTTAAAAATAGAAGTAAATTTAAAAGTGTTTTAAAATGACACACTCTGTCTGAATCATGCAAGTTTAATTTTGACTTTTCTATCCCTTTAATAAAAATAAGCATGTTTAAATGAGAAATTCTTTAGTTAGGTACTTAAAGTAATAGATTCTACTTTGTGCATAGACTTTTCACATATATTGAGAAGAATAGAAGCTATAGTAGCTCATGTGTTGTTATTTTACAGTCAATTAACACCATATGTATGCAGTACTATATCTTCTATTCTTCATTGACTGTCAGTAAACAATCTGTTTGACCTGTCATGGGATTTCTGAACTTACAAATTTTGGAATGAGTACTGTACCATAAGATCATAAATCCCATGACAGGTCACATTGTTTTCTGTCATTCTTCAGTTAGAGCTATACAAAACCATTCCTTCCTCGTTATGAATAGTAAAACCACTTTGCTATATTTTTTCATTATTTATGTTGCCCCCTTTCTCATGTAATGTAGCACTGAAAGTTAAGCAATTTCTAATTACCAGAACATGGAATTGCTCACTCATCAAGGCAAAGCCTGCTACATATCTGTCCCTAATTGGCTTTAGTGGATAACAGCTGCAAAACTCTTTATACTAACTAATGACAGTGGCCTTGTTGTCTGAGGAATGAAGCCCAGATTGGATTCTCCAAATAAAGCAAATGGTGTGTGGAGTGTGGCTACTGGAGAATAGCTGCAGTAAAAAGGATGTTAATTTGTTTTAAAATGTTAAAAGAGCATTAAACACTAGTGATGTCGCGAACATAAAAATTTGGGTTCGCGAACGGTGAATGCGAACTTCCGCAAATGTTCGCGAACGGGCAAACCGGGCGAACCGCCATAGACTTCTTCAATAGGTAGGCAAATTTTAAAACCCACAGGGACTCTTTCTGGCTACAATAGTGATGGAAAAGTTGTTTCAAGGGGACTAACACCTGGACTGTGGCATGCCGGAGGGGGGATCCATGGCAAAACTCCCATGGAAAATTACATAGTTGATGCAGAGTTTGGTTTTAATCCATAAAGGGCATAAATCACCTAACATTTCTAAATTGTTTGGAATAACGTGCTTTAAAACATCAGGTATGATGTTGTATCGATCAGGTAGTGTAAGGGTTACGCCCGCTTCACAGCTCGCAGTGTAGGTGATATACCTGCCCTGACCATGCTTTGCAGACCAGGTATCAGTGGTCAGATGGACCCTTGCTCCAACACTGTGTGCCAGATATGCCATTATAGCAGACTTATATGGCTTTGGCGTTGCTTTTTGGTAATTAGAAGGCTGCTAAATGCCACTGCACACCACACGTGTTTTATGCCCAGCAGTGAAGGAGTTAATTAGGGAGCATGTAGGCAGCTTGTAGAGTTAATTTTAGCTTAAGTGTAGTGTAGTAGACAACCCAAAGTATTGATCTAGGCCCATTTTGGTATATTTAATGCCACCATTTCACCGCCAAATGCGATCAAATAAAAAAAAATTGTTCACTTTTTCACAAACTTTAGGTTTCTCACAGCAATTATTTACAAACAACTTATGCAATTATGGCATAAATGGTTGTAAATGCTTCTCTGGGATCCCCTTTGTTCAGAAATAGCAGACTTATATGGCTTTGGCGTTGCTTTTTGGTAATTAGAAGGCTGCTAAATGCCACTGCGCACCACACGTGTTTTATGCCCAGCAGTGAAGGGGTTAATTAGGGAGCATGTAGGCAGCTTGTAGAGTTAATTTTAGCTTAAGTGTAGTGTAGTAGACAACCCAAAGTATTGATCTAGGCCCATTTTGGTAAATTACATGCCACTATTTCACTGCCAAATGCGATCAAATTTAAAAAAACTTAAATGTTTTCGCAATTTTAGGTTTCTCACTGAAATTATTTACAAACAGCTTGTGCAATTATGGCACAAATGGTTGTAAATGCTTCTCTGGGATCCCCTTTGTTCAGAAATAGCAGACATATATGACTTTGGCGTTGCTTTCTGGTAATTAGAAGGCCGCTAAATGCTGCTTGCCATCAACCTGTATTATGGCTAGCAGTGAAGGGGTTAATTAGGTAGTTTGTAGGGAGCTTGCAGGGTTAATTTTAGCATTAGTGTAGAGATCAGCCTCCCACCTGACACATCAGACCCCCTGATCCCTCCCAAACAGCTCCCTTCCCTCCCCCACCCCACAATTGTCCCTGCCATCTTAAGTACTGGCAGAAAGTCTGCCAGTACTAAAATAAAAGGTTTTTAAAATTTTTTTTAGCATATTTACATATGCTGTGGTGTAGCATCCCCTCTTAGCCCCCAACCTCCCTGATCCCCCCCAAAATAGCTCTCTAACCCTCCCCATCTGCCATTTTGGGTACTGGCAGCTGTCTGCTATTATTTCACAGTCAAAAAAGTGTTGTTGTTTTTAAATGTACACTACTGTTACACCAGATATGAGTGGTGGCACTGGGCAAGTGGGCACAGTATACGCTGTTAGCCTGACACACACGCTGGCAGGCAGGCAACTGCAATTAGATTACACAGGAAAAAAAAAAAAAGCAGACTGATGTTCTAGCCCTAAAAAGGGCTTTTTGGGGTGCTGTCCTTACAGCAGAGATCAGATGAGTCCTTCAGGACTGTAATGGACACTGAATACACTAGCCTAGCTATCAATTTCCCTATTAATTCAGCAGCAGCTACACTGTCCCTCCTCTCACTAAGAATGCAGCTTCCGAATTAATCTAAAATGGATGCTGTCCAGGAGGTGGGAGGGTCTGGGAGGGAGGGTCTGCTGCTGATTGGCTGGAATGTGTCTTCTGACTGTGAGGTACAGGGTCAAAGTTTACTCAATGATGAGGAATAGGGGGCGGATCGAACATCGCATATGTTCGCCGTCCGCGGCGAACGCAAACATGCTATGTTCGCCGGGAACTATTCGCCGGCGAACTATTCGCGACATCACTATTAAACACAGCATTTTTCTTTCACGTTTCAGATAGAACAAACAATATTAAACAACTTTACATTTTACTTCTGTTATCTAATTGGCTTTTTGGTATCCTTTGAAAAGCATACCTTACCTTGGTAGGCTTAGAAGTAGCAATATACAGTGTACTACGTGAAGCTAGCTGCTGATTGGTGACTGCACATATATGCCTCTTGTCATTGGCTTATTTAATGTGCTCAGTTAGCACCCAGTAGTGCATTTCTGCATATCCTTCGACAAAGGATACCAAGTTAATGAACCAAATTTAAAGGGACACTGAACGCAATCTTTTTCTTTCATGATTCAGATAGATCATGAAATTTTAAGCAATTTCTAATTTACTCTTGATATCAAATTTTCTCCATTCTGTTGGTATCTTTATTTGAAATGCAAGAATGTAAGTTTAGATGCAGGTCCATTTTTGGTGAACAACCTGGGTTGACCTTGCTGATTGGTGGATAAATTCATCCACCAATAAAAAAGTGCTGAACCAAAAAATGGTTAGATGCCTTCTTTTTCAAATAAAGATAGCAAGAGAATGAAGAAAATTGATAATAGGAGTAAATTAGAAAGTATCTATCTATCTGAATCACAAAATAAATAATTTGGGTTCAGGTCCCTTTAATAATAGCAGTACATTTGACCTGCAAACTGCCAATTGATTTATAAATTTAAGCTGCCTCTGTCGGGTTCACATATCACCGCACTGTGATAACTCCATCATTACTAGGGTGACCATATTGCCGCTTTAAAAAGGGACATATATGAAAAATCTCACCTCTTTTTTACATATATGAAAAATACACGTCAGGGTTCTTATACAAAACATTTTTTTAAACATCCCTAAAAACAGCCCTGACATATCTATTTTTCATATATGTCCCTTTTTAAAGCGGCAATATGGTCACCCTAATCATTAGCCCTACCCCGCATGCCCGATATCTTGGGGGTCACACTTGACTCAGATCTTTCTTTTACTCCTCACATTCAGTCCTTGGCTAAAGCCTGCCACTTCCACATTAAACATCACTAAAATTAGACATTTCCTTACACAATACACAACAAAGATTTTAATCCACTCTTTCATCCTTTCCCGCCTCGACTACTGCAACTTCGTCCTCTCTGGTCTCCCTAGCTGCTGCCTAGCTCCTTTACATTCCATAATGAATGCCTCTGCCAGGCTCATCTTCCTTACACATCGCTCTTCATCTGCCACTCCTCTCGGCCAATACCTTCACTGGCTCACTCTTGCCTTTAGAATTAAACACAAAATCATCACTCTAACATACAAAGCACTCAACTGCACTGTTCCCCACTACATTTTAGACCTTGTCTCCAGATACTCTCCCTCCCGTCCCCTTCACTCTGCTCACAATCTCCTACTCTACTCCTCTCTTGTTACTTCCTCACATTCCCATTTACAGGACTTCTCCAGACTGGCTCCCATCTTGTGGAACTGTCTCGCTCCACAAGACTCTCCCCTAGTTTTAACAGTTTCAAGCACTCCCTAAAGACTCTACTATTCAGGAATGCATACAACCTACACTAACCTTTCCTCACTCCATTGCTTTCCCCTTGAACCCCTTAGAATGTAAGCCTATGAGCCCAGCTGTTTGTAGATCACCTTCATAAGAGCCGACTACAACAGTGCAACTCTCGGCAGGGCCCTCTACCCATTTGATCCCTATAAATGTTATTTTGTATACCGCCTATGTTTATAGAGCTGCAGAATATATTGGCGCTCTACAGATACCTGATAATAATAATAATAATAATAATAGATGTGCTAATTGCCTATGCAATAACTCTATTGCTCTTAATTTCTAAAACAAACACAAGAATTCTATTTGATATTTCCCTATATCACATTTTTATGAATACAGCCTCACAGCGAAACACAGCAGAGGGCTAGAATGCAAGTGGCAGGCTAATATTAGCGTGTGTGATATTCATATATTGTTTCTGCACTAACTTGCACACATATTACACGTTGAAAGTAACAAGTGGAAACTACATTTGTGCTCGCCAGGTTAGCAAGACTGAAGTCCTCAAATAAAGGGTAAGGGCTAAATAAACACAACATAAATACATTAAAATAAAGTGTTTACACTCATATATACACTTTCCGATATACATTATTTTCATAAACATTAAAATTAAAAAAGTTATAAGGGTTCAAAAGTATAGGGTATATGACAAGGTATTTGAATGGAAAGTGCTATAATGTATATATACATACATATACATGTCTAAATATGTGTGTATGTATATATATGGCTCAAAATGTCAAGCCTTAAGCTACTAGCTAGCCAGCCCAAAATGTTACTCGCCACTTTTGATCCCACCCACCCACACAATACCCACTAACCCACCCCCCTCTTTGCATAAATTTAGCCAATATGAAACACGTTATTGTGAAGTATTTTTTTTTTATTATTGTTTATGTTTTTTACCATAAATTAAATAATGCTCCATACAGTAATAAATCAACTAAAATAAGTGCATAGTAGTTAGCAACATCAACTAGGGTTCTGGGGAAGACAACAGTTGGACAGAAAAAGGAAGTGGTTGAACTGAAAGCAGAGAGTGTTGACCTTAATGTGAGGTCATAGCAGACCTGGAAAATTGTTTTAGAATTATCTCTCATCTATCTTTATCCACTGCCTCCTCTCTTCAATTTCTCTTTTTACCTCCTCCTTTCTCTCTCAGGCCATATATTCTCTTTACACTCTGTCTCCTCTCTCATATTTCTTTCTTTTTTTCTCTACTCTTTTTCATAATGCTATCTTTTACTCCACTCTCACTTTTCCTCGCCAATCTCTCTCTCTGCCCCTGTTTACCCACTCAGAAGTAACAGTCTAAGCACTAATGTGGTCCCTATAGCCCTAGAGGAATATCATATCCTTGCCCTTTCATGGATACATAATATTTGTAGCAGGTAGCTCACTAACTTTCACTTGCCACTATTAAATTTTCACTCGCCATTACCTAGTGGGCTAGTGGAAATTTTGATTATTATATATATATATACATACACACATACAGTACTATGCAAAGTCTTAGGCCACAAATAGATTTGTTTTTTTAGCAAAGTTTTAATGACCATTCATATTTATTTGTCAGTCAGAAAATACAGGAAATATGTACATAAAATATAAAATAGAACAATTTTCAGAACAAAATGGTTTCTTCAGGCAAAATTCAGTATTTATTGTGACCACTAAGCACATCTTGGCTTCTTTCATCACTTCCAAGAGTTCTTCTTTAGATTTAGGTTGTCATTTATTTATTTTTCTGTCCAGGTGATCCCATACCGCCTCTATAATATTCAGGTCTGGACTCTGTGGAGTACAGTCAATAACTGTCAGTGTTTTATCAGCTGTTTTTCTCTACAAATATGATTTCACTGCATTAGCAGTGTGCTTGGGATCGTTATCATAATGAAAAATAAAACCATTCCCAATCAGGCGCTTTCAAAAAGGAATGGAATGATGAATTAAAACCTGTCTGTACTTTTCAGCATTCATGATCCCATCAATTCGGACAATATAGCCAACACCACTGGCAGAAATGCAGCCCCAAACCAGGACAGACACTCCACCATGTTTCATTGAAGGCTGCAAGCACTTATTCTTCAATTTCTTTCCAATTTTTCTTCTCACATATTGTCAACAATTGGACCCAAAAATTTCAAACTTGGATTCTTCACTCCATAATACTCTTTTCCACTTATCTTCATTCCAATCTTTGTGAGCTTTAGCATATCTTAGCCTTTTTACCCTGTTCCCCTTCTAAAAAAGGGATTTCTTGGTTGCTACCCTTCCACAAACACACATTCCTGATCGAGCTTTTTCATAACTGTGTCAACTTCTCATCAGATTTTGAAAGGTTTCTTGGCCTTCCAGTCCCTTTTTTGTCCTTGACCTCTCTTTGAGAGTGGCCTTGCTGATGCAAACGTATGATTTTATGTCTGTCAAATTCTGTGATCTTTGGCATTTTGAATGGAATGATGTGATTGAAAGTTGGTTTTATTAGCAAGTTTCCTATAAAGTAAACTCATACCACATATGTATGTAATGCTCAAGCATGTTTTGCACAAACCTGGTGTAATAGACCTTTTTCACAGCAGTCATTTTGACATGAAATAGTAGGAACAATAGAAGTGTTAGCAATGACATTAATAAGAGTACCATTCCATTTACGTTTAAGAGAGTCAGGTTCCTGCTATTGCTCAAGTGCAAGGGGAGGTGACACTAAATACTTGCCACTTTAGCCTATAGAAGCAGTTTTTTAAGATTAGTTTCTGTTTATTAATACTGCATACACATATCCTGTATTTTCTGGTTGTATTCTAATAAATAGATTGATAATAATTATATATGGTGATTATACCATTGCTAAAACAAAAAACTAATGGTGGCCTAGGACTTTTGCAAAGTACTCTCTCTCTCTCTCTCTCTTTCTATATATATATATATATATATATATATATATATATATATATGTGTGTGTATATTTACATACTTACATATCTACACATGTATACACAATATACAGGGAGTGCAGAACTATTAGGCAAATTAGTATTTTGACCACATCATCCTCTTTATGCATGTTGTCTTACTCCAAGCTGTATAGGCTCGAAAGCCTACTACCAATTAAGCATATTAGGTGATGTGCATCTCTGTAATGAGAAGGGGTGTGGTCTAATGACATCAACACCCTATATCAGGTGTGCATAATTATTAGGCAACTTCCTTTCCTTTGGCAAAATGGGTCAAAAGAAGGACTTGACAGGCTCAGAAAAGTCAAAAATAGTGAGATATCTTGCAGAGGGATGCAGCACTCTTAAAATGGCAAAGCTTCTGAAGCATGATCATCGAACAATCAAGCGTTTCATTCAAAATAGTCAACAGGGTCGCAAGAAGCGTGTGGAAAAACCAAGGCGCAAAATAACTGCCCATGAACTGAGAAAAGTCAAGCGTGCAGCTGCCAAGATGCCACTTGCCACCAGTTTGGCCATATTTCAGAGCTGCAACATCACTGGAGTGCCCAAAAGCACAAGGTGTGCAATACTCAGAGACATGGCCAAGGTAAGAAAGGCTGAAAGACGACCACCACTGAACAAGACACACAAGCTGAAACGTCAAGACTGGGCCAAGAAATATCTCAAGACTGATTTTTCTAAGGTTTTATGGACTGATGAAATGAGAGTGAGTCTTGATGGGCCAGATGGATGGGCCCGTGGCTGGATTGGTAAAGGGCAGAGAGCTCCAGTCCGACTCAGACACCAGCAAGGTGGAGGTGGAGTACTGGTTTGGGCTGGTATCATCAAAGATGAGCTTGTGGGGCCTTTTCGGGTTGAGGATGGAGTCAAGCTCAACTCCCAGTCCTACTGCCAGTTTCTGAAATACACCTTCTTCAAGCAGTGGTACAGGAAGAAGTCTGCATCCTTCAAGAAAAACATGATTTTCATGCAGGACAATGCTCCATCACACTCCAAGTCCAAGTACTCCACAGCGTGGCTGGCAAGAAAGGGTATAAAAGAAGAAAATCTAATGACATGGCCTCCTTGTTCACCTGATCTGAACCCCATTGACAACCTGTGGTCCATCATCAAATGTGAGATTTACAAGGAGGGAAAACAGTACACCTCTCTGAACAGTGTCTGGGAGGCTGTGGTTGCTGCTGCACGCAATGTTGATGGTGAACAGATCAAAACACTGACATAATCCATGGATGGCAGGCTTTTGAGTGTCCTTGCAAAGAAAGGTGGCTATATTGGTCACTGGTTTGTTTTTGTTTTGTTTTTGAATGTCAGAAATGTATATTTGTGAATGTTGAGATGTTATATTGGTTTCACTGGTAAAAATAAATAATTGAAATGGGTATATAAGTTGCCTAATAATTATGCACAGTAATAGTCACCTGAACACACAGATATCCCCCTAAAATAGCTATAACTAAAAACAAACTAAAAACTACTTCCAAAACTATTCAGCTTTGATATTAATGAGTTTTTTGGGTTCATTGAGAACATGGTTGTTGTTCAATAATAAAATTAATCCTCAAAAATACAACTTGCCTAATAATTCTGCACTCCCTGTACATATGTTTATACATATGTTTATAAACTTTGGAGCCCTTTCCACTCAAATAACTGAAAATATCAAAACATCTTTTTTTATTCAAATTTAATATTTAATAATGTGTTTGTATGTACTATTTTACTGTGTAAGTACTGTAAATATTCTACATTCAAATGTTTTTCACATAGGGCAAATGTTATATACATTTTAAATAGATATTCCTATATATATTTGTATATACCTATACACACACACACACACACACACACATATATATATTGAGTAGCAACAACTACGAAACAGTCTGTCCTGGGATAGTTTTGAATCACTGCTTTAACCCTAGCTAAGTCTATAAGCTGTGTGAACAGTGATACTTGGCGTTAAGGGAATCTGCTGAAAAGCAGGCTGAAGTAAAAAGGTGTGTCATTGTGAACCTAATTTGCATCTCTTACCCAGAATCCTTTGCTGCATTGTAAATAATGTATTCCAGAGGTTTTCTGTGGGAAAAACAAGCCTTCTGGCTTGTCTAGATTTGTTAATGAGCTTCACAATGAGTTATTTTCTCTATTTCTTTATTTTTTTTCAAAACATTTTAGAAATAAAAATTAGAAATATATATTTAATAATAAATAGAACATTTTCCTATGTGAGGAACATTGGAATGTAAAATATTCATAACTACCCACATGGAAGAAAAATATATTTGAAATATATTTAAAATAATATATTTTTTGTATATTATTTCATAATATTTTGAAATATATTTTAAATATTACAATTTTGGCCACATTCAATATATTTCAAAAATATATTTCAATATATTTGTTAATGTATTATTGAATATATGTTCAGAATGCCATAAATATATTTAAAAGTGTATTTCGGAATGTATTCTAAAATATACTTTGACTGTATTCTGGAATATATGTTAACTGTACTTGAAAATGCATTTAGAAATATATTGCCGCAGCCATAAATATATTTCAAAGTGTATTTCTGAATGCATTCTGAAATATGCTGTGAATATATTCTGGAATATATGTTAAATGTACTTCAGAGTGCATTTAGAAATATATTGTTGCAGCCATAAATATATTTCAATGCGTATTTCGGAATATATTCCGATATATGCTGTGACTGTATTCTGGAATATATGGTACATGTACTTTAGAGTGCATTAAGAAATATATGGCAGATAAATTAGAAAGTTAATTTCTATCCAATTCTGAAATGCACTTCCAATATATTTTATATATATTGTAGGCATATAAAATCAGCAAATATTTCTACTGATTTTCAATTAATATATTTCAGATGCATTCCAAATTTTAATCCACTACATTAAAAAAATGTATACCCATTGAATTCTAAAACATTTGCTGGACATGAAAAAATAAATAAACAGAACAGTACAATATACAAAACTTTATTGTCATTTAAAAATACATATATATTTTTACATATATATTTTTATAAATTTTAAAACTTGCAGAACTCATGGGATAGAACTGTAAAATATTATTTAAACTGTGGTAAATTACTTTTTTATTGTCGTGATTCTGTTGTATTCTTAAATGATGTTTCCTTTAACAGGCGATATTTCAGTCTGCGATTTTTCTGTTAACTGCATCACTTATGACGCCTTTTGTTTCAGGAAACTTCTTCAGAGTAGCAACTTTAAAAAGTAAATGGAAAGTATTACACTTATTAGATTTTTCTCCTGAAACAAAAACTCTGCAACAGCTATCAACGGAATAAATTAAACTAGCAATATTAGGCATGTAAAAATACATTAAAAGATTGTAGGCCTACAAGGACCAGATTACAAGTGATGAACAGTTACGCACGATCGAAAATGGATTGGAAGTAGATCGCTTGAGCGCAATTTAAGTTAACACGCTTCAGGATTGCGTGCCCTCCGAGCTCTAGTTAACTGTTTTGCGAAACAAAAAACATAAAAAATGCATTGAAAATAATAACACTATCTAATAAAAAATATTTAAAAAATAAAAAAATAGCACCAAAAAATTATAATGGCTCATGGTGCTGGGGAAAAAAAAAGGCAGACAAAGGGCTTTAATATATATATACTGTGTGTGTATATATATATATATATATATATATATATATATATATATATATATGTGTGTGTGTGTGTGTGAGTGTGTGTTCATATGTATTTATGTGGGTATATATATATATTCCGCAAAACAAATGCACTCACAGGACTTTTAGTTAAAGAAAATTCACAAATGTAATGGAATGTTTTTGGGGAGTACTTCCTCTTCATCAGCATAATAACACTGTGACAAACTCACACTTAAATACAGAAAGTGAAGTACAAAGCTTAATGACATAATACCAAACCTGTGTGTACACTCAAAAAAGCGCCATAATACCATGTTAAAATGCAAACCATGCATTCCAATGCAATCCAGACCGGAAGTGAATATCAACAACGTCACTACCGGTATATCAAAATACAGATATTACATCAAAATAATTGTAATTATATTATAAGGGTGTAGGGCAAAAAATTAAAACACACAAATCCTGCAGTAACATTTCCTGCTTAACTCATAAGTGCCCTATGTAAGCCATATTATTAAGTGTTATAGCTTGGCTGTTATCGCCGCTGCATATAAGCCAAAAGAGTTAATCTTATCTAATAACAATGTGATAAGTGCATATAGACTACTGCCCTAGTAATCATACTTTACATGTGTCCACTTCTAAGGTGTTAGTGTAGGCCGTCTCACTGGAGCGCAAAATGTGCGTTCCACTACATGGAGAAACCGAATGTGACGTAATTTGACTACTTCCGGTTAGATCCGACCTATGTAAATGTCTGTGTTGCTTGTCTAAAAAAGATTTATTCTATCATACTAATGAAAGTGTGAATCACTGTGTGTCACTTAAAAGTGTAATATTCCTTTCCGGTCTGGAATGCATTGGAACGCATGGTTTGCGTTCCAACACAGTATTTTGGTGCTTTTTTGAGTGTACACACAGGTTTGGTATTATGACATTAAGCTTTGTACTTCACTTTCTGTATTTAAGTGTGAGTTTGTCACAGTGTTATTATGCTGATGAAGGGGAAGTTCTTCCTGAAAACGTTTCATTAAATTTGTGAATTTTCTTTATCTAAAAGTCCTGTGAGTGCATTTGTTTTGTGGAATATTTACTACATGTATGCACCCAGATGGATGACCATTGGAGAGCAACTCTGTAGCTTGGGATTTTTTAAATTTTTAAATATGAATATTGCATAAATATGTTTTTTTTTATATTTTCATCTATTATTTAACGGCTAGATTACGAGTTGTGCGTTAGGGTAAAAAAGCAGCGTTAAGAGGTCCTAACGCTGCTTTTTTATGCCCGCTGCTATTACGAGTCTTGAAGGTTTAGGTGTACCGCACACTTCTTTGGCCTTACAGCAAAATGACTTACGTAAACTTCGTAAAGTCTTTTTTCTATGGGACTTCCATAGCACCAGTATTACGAGTCTGTCCTGGGAGGCCAAAAAGTGAGTGGTACACCCTCTCCTGTCAAGAGTCCTAACGCATTTAAAAGTCAGTAGTTAAGAGTTTTATGGTACAACGCTATAACATAAAACTCATATCTAAAGTGCTAAAAAGTACACTAACACCCATACACTACCTATTAACCCCTAAACCGAGGCCCTCCCGCATCGCAAACGCTATAATAAAAATTTTAACCCCTAATCTGCCGCACCGGACACCGCCGCCACCTACATTATATTTATGAACTCATAATCTGCTGCCCCCAACATTGCCGACACCTACAATATATTTATTAACCCCTAATCTGCCATCCCCAATGTCGCTGCCACTTACCTACACTTATTAACCCCTAATCTGCCGCCCCAACATTGCTGCCACTATAATAAACATATTAACCCCTAAACCGCCACACTCCAGCCTTGCAAACATTAGTTAAATATTATTAACCCCTAATCTGCTGTCCCTAACATCACCATCACCTACCTACATTTATTAACCCCTAATCTGCCACCCCCAATGTCGCCGCCACTGTATTAAAGTTATTAACCCCTAAACCTAAGTCTAACCCTAACCCTAACACCCCCTAACTTAAATATAATTTAAATAAATCTAAAGAAAATTACTATCATTAACTACATTATTCCTATTTAAAACTAAATACTTTCCTATAAAATAAACCCTAAGATAGCTACAATATAACTAATAGTTACATTGTAGCTATCTTAGGGTTTATTTTTATTTCACAGGCAAGTTTGTATTTATTTTAACTAGGTAGAATAGTTTTTAAATAGTTATTAACTATTTAATAACTACCTAGCTAAAATAAATACAAATTTACCTGTAAAATAAAACCTAACCTAAGTTACACTAACACCTAACACTACAATATAATTAAATAAATGAACTAAATTAAATACAATTACCTTAATTAAATTAAATTAGCTAAAGTACAAAAAACCACACTAAATTACAGAAAATAATAAACAAATTACAGTTATTTAAACTAATTACACCTATTCTAATAGCCCTATTAAAATAAAAAAGCCCCCCCGAAATAAAAAAAAACCCCTAGCCTAAACTAAACTACCAATAGCCCTTAAAAGGGCCTTTTGTGGGCCATTGCCCCAAAGTAATCAGCTCTTTTACCTGTAAAAAAAATACAAACAACCCCCCAACAGTAAAACCCACCACCCACACAACCAACCCCCCAAATAAAATACTATCTAAAAAAAAACCAAGCTCCCCAATGCCCTGAAAAGGGCATTTGGATGGGCATTGCCCTTAAAAGGGCAGTTAGCTCTTTTGCCGCTCAAACCCTAACCTAAAAATAAAACCCACACAATACACCCTTAAAAAAACCTAACACTAACCCCCTGAAGATCGCCTTACCGGGAGACGTCTTCATCCAAGCTGGACCAAAATCCTCAACAAAGCCAGGAGAAGTCTTCATCCAGGCTGGGCAAAGTGGTCCTCCAGACGGGCAGAAGTCTTCATCCAGACGGCATCTTCTTTCTTCATCCATCCGGCATGGAGCGGGTCCATCTTCAAGACATCCGACACGGAGCATCCTCTTCATCCGCAGTCTTCTTACTGAATGAAGGTACCTTTAAGTGACGTCATCCAAAAGATGAAAAGAGAACACTCATGTCAATCTAACCGAGGTTCAAAACATGTGTCAATGCCATATTCATTTTCAAATCAAATGTACTGTTTATTCAAAAATTATTCAACCTAAATAACCATCATGTAAAATATGCATTCAGACATTCATTTTTTTCAAGCTGAGCCCTGAACTTAGGTAGATTGAAAATGAACACTGAAAATAATGCGTTTATATACAATATTTCTCTACATGTTTGCTGAATAATTTGAACGACATTTAAACTTGCTAATGCATCCCTGCTTGATTTAGTTATGTGCACTTCATTTCAAATGGAACTTAAAATAAATTATAAAGAATATTCAGGTGTAGGGAAAAAAACAAACCAACCTGTTTAGGCCTAGAGTACGATGAGTGACAAAGAGACGAAAGCAACTCTTCAGCTGAACCTAATGCTGAGGAACACAATGGTTTGCTCCCCACCCAAGAAGAACTACCGCCATCAATCTTCATCGCTATCAGCTGCCCTGTTGTAGTTTTTAAAGTATCCAATACACCTGGCAATATGGAAAATAAAATCCCATACTTAAGTTACAAAAACGTTTTAAAGGATCGCTAAACACATCAGAATAGCATAAACGCATAAATAAATGACAATGAAAAAGCACTTAGTTTGAATTTCAAATGAGCAGTAGATTTTTCCACATGTCAAAGCTAATTACATTTTCCTTCCTAACGCATCTTGTGACAGCCATCAGCCAATCAGAAAATGGATATACATATATCCTGTGACTCTTGCACATTCTCAGTAGGAGATGGTGCCTCAGAAACGGTGTATATAAAAAAACTGTGCACATTTAGATAAGGGAAGTGAATTGGAAAGTAGTTTACAATTGTGTGTTCTGAATCTGAATCATAAAAGTTTAAATTTTGACTTTACGGTCCAGTGATTGTATAAAAGTACAGTATTTATACTAAAGTTGAGTGTTAATCCCTTATTCATACTAAAAGTTCTACTATTTTGCTTACCTAAACATCATCAGCAGCAGATTTATTCTCTGATGATGTTAGTTCTTCAAACCTCCTTTTTAAATCCTTTTTGTGCTGAAGTTTTTTTCTTTTTCGGCAACAACGCTGTTTAGTTCTTTTGTTAGTGAATGTTCTTGATCTAAAAATAAAAAGAATATTGACAGTTTTATTTTTTAGAATTTAGTCTGTTATTGAAAGTCATATTCGATGTGTTTTACTACAAGTCAAGATCAACATAACATCGCAATAGTTATGTAACGTCGCATCTAGTTAAAACGGCTGATAGACTTTTTCTTAAATCTATGAACTAGCGCTGCGGAATCTGTTGGCGCTCTAAAAATAACCGATAATAATAATAATAACCTGGATAACCTCCCATAGTGCTAATTAAGTTAAATTAACAACAGATAACCAGAGATAAGTTGAAGAAGCTAACCTCATTAAGGTCAGGGCAACTTACAGGATGTCTAAACAACTAGAGAAATAATTGTATAAGGAATACAATAGGATTCACAGCAGAGATTACCACAAATTTTGTAACATATGAACTCCAAATAGTGGATTCAGATAAAGATTATATTATATATTTAAAATGTTCCATATCATTCATACCTTTATATCTTTATTAATGTACCTAGGAACCAACATTCACACAATAGTAGCGAAAAGAAAGTTAAAAACACTTAAACCCAGCCATAAATAATTAATATGCTGAGAAATCAGTAAATTCACAAGTGCCTGCTAGCAAATATCTGAAGTAAGCTAAGCCCTTACAATCCGAGGGCTGGATAACTTTTAATCTAAGCAGGCACCATATAAACGAATATTAGAGAGAAATATCTGGTTTAGACAAGGGTAAGCAAATTAAAAACGGCAGACAGGAGAGACAACGCTGCTCCTGCTGGACCCCTGACGCGCGTTTCACAGAACGCTTCCTCTAATCTTACACTTATTAACCCCTAATATGCTGCCCCCCAACATCGTCGCCACCTGCATAATATTATTAACCCCTAATCTGCCATTCCGGACACCGCTGCCACCTACATTATACTTATTAACCCCTAATCTTATGCCCCCAACATCACAGAACCCTACATTATATTTATTAACCCCTATTCTGCCCCCAACGTTGCAGCAACCTAACTACACTTCTTAACCCCTAATCTGCCGCCGCCAACGTCGCCGCCACTATAATAAAGTTATTAACCCCTAAACCTAAGTCTAACCCTAACCCTAACACCCCCTAATTTAAAATAATTAAAATAAATCTAAATAAAATAACTACAATAAACTAAATAATTCCTATTTAAAACTAAATACTTACCTATAAAATAAACCCTAAACTAGCTACAATATAACTAATAGTTACATTGTAGCTAGCTTAGGGTTTATATTTATTTTACAGGCAACTTTGTATTTATTTTAACTAGGTACAATAGTTATTAAATAGATATTAACTATTTAATAGCTACCTAGTTAAAATAAGTCCAAATTTTCCTGTAAAATAAATCCTAACCTAAATTACAATTAAACCTAACACTACACTATAATTAAATTAATTACATAAACTAACTACAATCAACTACAATTAAAATAAATAAACTAAAGTACGAAATAAAAACACTAAATTACAGAAAATAAAAAAATAATTACAAGAATTTTAAACTAATTACACCTACTCTAATCCCCCTAATAAAATAAAAAAGCCCCCCAAAATAAAAAAAATCCCTACCCTATACTAAATTACAAATAGCCCTTAAAAGGGCCTTTTGCAGGGCATTGCCCCAAATAATCAGCTCTTTTACCTCTAAAAAAAAGACAATACCCCCCAACATTAAAACCTACCACCCACACCCCCAACCCTACTCTAAAACCCACCCAATCCCTCCTTACAAAAACCTAACACTACCCCCTTGAAGATCACCCTACCTTGAGACGTCTTCACCCAGCCGGGCACAAGTGGACCTCCAGAGGGGCAGAAGTCTTCATCCGATCCGGGCAGAAGAGGTCCTCCAAGCGGCAGAAGTCTTCATCCAGGCGGCATCTTCTATCTTCATCCATCCGGAGCGGAGCGGGTCCATCTTCAATCCAGCCGACACGGAGCATCCTCTTCAAACGAAGTCCAAGCGAAGAATGAAGGTTCCTTTAATGACATCATCCAAGATGGCGTCCCTTGAATTCCGATTGGCTGATAGGATTCTATCAGCCAATCAGAATTAAGGTAGGAAAAATCCTATTGGTTGATCCAATCAGCCAATCAGAATTAAGGTAGGAAAAATCCTATTGGTTGATCCAATCAGCCAAAAGGATTGAAGTTCAATCCTATTGGCTGATCCAATCAGCCAATAGGATTGATCTCGCATTCTATTGGCTGTTCCAATCCGCCAATAGAATGCGACCTCAATCCTATTGGCTGATTGCATCAGCCAATAGGATTTTTGCTACTTTAATTAGAGTAGGTGTAATTAGTTTAAAATTCTGGTAATTATTTTTTGTAATTTCTGTAATTTAGTGTTTTTTTTCTTTGTACTTTAGTTTATTTATTTTAATTGTAGTTAGTTTATGTAATAAATTTAATTATAGGGTAGTGTTAGGTTTAATTGTAATTTAGGTTAGGATTTATTTTACATGTAAATTTGTACTTATTTTAACAAGGTAGCTATTAAATAGTTAATAACTATTTAATAACTATTGTACCTAGTTAAAATAAATACAAACTTGCCTATAAAATAAATATAAAGCCTAAGCTAGCTACAATGTAACTATTAGTTATAATGTAGCTATCTTATGGTTTATTTTATAGGTAAGTATTTAGTTTTAAATAGGATTAATTTATTTAATTGTAGTAATTTTATTTCGTTTTATTTAAATTATATTTAAATTAGGGGGGGTTAGATTTAGGGTTAGACTTAGGTTTAGGGGTGAATTAATTTAATATAGTAGCGGCGATGTTGGGGGCGGCAGATTAGGGGTTAATAAATGTAGATAGGTGTCAGCGATGTTAGGGACGGCAGATTAGGGGTTAATAAAATGTAACTAGTGTTTGCGAGGCAGGAGTGCGACGGTTTAGGGGTTAATATATTTATTACAGTGGCGGCGATGTCCGGTTGGCAGATTAGGGGTTAAAAATGTTATTTAAGTGTTTGAGATGTGGGGGGGGGGGGTCAGTTTAGGGGTTAATAGGTAGTTTATGGGTGTTAGTGTACTTTGTAGCACTTTAGTTAAGAGTTTTATGTTACGGCGTTAGCCCATAAAACTCAACTACTGACTTTTAAATGCGGTAGAAGTCTTGACAGGAGAGGGTCTACCGCTCACTTCTTCCAAGACTCGTAATACCGGCGTTATGCAAGTCCCATTAAAAAGATAGGATATGCAATTGACGTAAGGGGATTTGCGGTAAGAAAAGTGAGCGGTACACCTGTACCTGCCAGACTCGTAATACCAGCGGGCGTTAAAAAGCAGCGTTGGGACCTCTCAACGCTGCTTTTTAAGGCTAACGCAAGAATCTAGCCAATAGTTTGTTCACTTGGGTAACTTTTTTTTAGAAGAATATTTACCTATCCTTAGCAGGACTCATGCACTACTGGTGATTGATCGCTACACATATTTTTCTTGGCATTGGCTCACAAGATGTGTTCAGCTAGCTCCCAAAAGTGCATTGCTACACTGAAGATTTCTTTAACTATGTGTTTATTTTCTTTGTATGGTTTAAACACAGTTATATGCAAGCAACAGTGCAATAATAAATGTGCTAACATATTAAGAGTATTTTCTTTTTTCACTAGCACAGCCTTTAATGCAGGTTAAATCATTAAAGAGACATGAAACCCCAACATTTAGTTTCATGATAGAACATACAATTTTAAACAACTTTCCAATTTATTTCTATTATCAAATTTGCTTTATTCTCTTGCTATCTTTTGCTGAAGGTGCAGCATTGCACTACTGGGAGCTAGATGAACACATCTAGTTAGCCAATCACAAGAGATAAATGTGTGCAGACACCAATATGCATCTAGCTCCCACTAGTGTGGGATATGTGTGTATTGTTTTTCAACAAAGGATGCCAAAAGAACAAAGCACATTTGAAAATAGAAGTGATTTTAAAAGTGTCTTCAAATGACATGCTCTATCTGAATCCTGCAAGTTTCATTTTGTCTTTCCTATCCCTTTAAAGTGAATGTAAATTTTGATGCTAAAGTGCCCGGTTTTTAAAACTTTGATTAAAAACAGGGGCACTTTAATTCATAAAAATTTACATTTCACTCCTGTTGTGACAAAAAACTTACCTTTTAAACTTCACAGCAGCTCCAGCTTTCTCCGGTCTCACAAGCCACTTCTGATGTCAGAAATGATTGATAGGTCATTCTCCAATCACAGCTTCCCCCCCGGGGGATTCAGTGTCTGAACCACTGCTGTGATTGGAGGAAGCCGATGCCACATTTTAGACCCAGGAAGAGGCTTTGAAACAGGTGGAGGAAGCTGGAGCTGCTGTGAAGATTAAAAGGTAAGTTTTTTGTCACAACAGGAGTGAAATGAAAATTTGTATGAATTAAAGTGCCCCTGTTTTTAATCAAAGTTTTAAAAACCGGGCACTTTAGCATCAAAATGTACATTCACTTTAAGCTCCTTATCTCCTCCCTTACTCTCAAGCACATCTGGCATAGGAAGAATAACTTTACAGTACTAAACCAAGCAAGCAAGGGTTAAATGAATAACCCTTCAGCATCTGCAAAACAGGACATTACAACGCTCCCTAGTTTATGTTGCACAGCCTAAAATTAGACAGATTCTACCTCAATATATTTAACTCACAGTCACCTAGATTACGAGTTGTGCGTTCGTGTTTTAACGCTGAAAATATGGTAATTTCAGCATTAAAACAGCACCGCAGCCATTACAAGTCTTGTCAGTATAGCTGTACCGCAAGCCTTTTAGCCTGTAACGGATCGTCAGTCCCACACACGTAAAAATTATGTTTTTTCATGGGACTTCCATAGCGCAGCCATTACAACTTTTGCAGTGAGGCTAAAAAGCTTGCGTTGCAGCCTATACCGACAAGATCCGTTTCGCAATCTAAAAGCAGTAGTTATGAGTTTAACGCAACAAAACTGTTTCATAAAACTCATAACTAAACTGCTACAAAGTACACTAAACACCCATAAACTACCTATTAACCTCTAAACCGAGGCCCTTCCGCATCGCAAATACTATATTAAAGTTATTAACCCCATATCTGCTGCTCCCGACATCGCCACCACTAATAAAATTTATTAACCCCTATTCAGCTGCTCCCCGACATTGCCGCCAGTATACTAAAGGTTTTAACCCCTAAACCGCCGCCCTCCCGCATCACAAACACTATTTAAATATTATTAACCCCTAATCTGCCGTCCTAAGTTTAAAGTAAAAATTAAAATAATATAAGTATTAAACTAAAATTAAACTAACTACAAATTTAATTAAACTAAAATACACATAAAAAAAATCCTAAGACTACTCAAAAAATTACAAACTATCTAATTACAAAAAAATAAAATACTAAATTACAAAAAATAACAAACACTAAATTATGAAAAATAACAAACTAAATTATCCAAAATAAAAAAAGAATTACACCTAATCTAATAACCCTATAAAAATAAAAAAAGCCCTAACCTACAATAAACTACCAATAGCCCTTAAAAGGGCCTTTTGTAGGGCAATGCCCTAAGTTAAACAGCTCTTTTACCTGTAAAAAAAATACATATACCCCCAACAGTAAAACCCACCACCCAACCAACCCCCAAAATACAAAAACCTAAGCTAATCATTGCCCTGAAAAGGGCATTTGTATGGACATTGCCCTTAAAAGGGCATTTAGCTTGTTTACGAAAAGCTCAAACCCTAAACTAAAAAAAAAAAAACACCCAAAAAAAACCTATCACTAACCCCCGAAGATCCACTTACAGTTTTTGAAGTACTGCTTAAACGATCTTCATCCAGGCGGCGAAGTCCTCATCCAGGCGGTGAGAAGTCTTAATCCAAGCGGCTTTTTCTATCTTCATCCAGGCAGCAAAGTCCTCATCCAGGCGGCGAGAAGTCTTCATCCAGGAGGCCTCTTCTATATTCATCCAGGCGGCATCTTCTATCTTCATCCTGGCAGGGAGGAGTGGGTCCATCCTGAAGACATCCGGCGCAAAGCATCCTCTTCATAGGGTCCCCGTCGTACACTGAATCTTCAATGCAAGGTATGCGATTCAAGATTGCGTCCCTTGCATTCCTATTGACTGATTTGATTTTGGAAATTCAAATCAGCCAATAGGATGAGAGCTACTGAAATCCTATTAGCTGTTCAAATCAGCCAATAGGATGAGAGCTAATGAAATTCTATTGGCTGATTTGGTGGTAAAGTGGGCGGAGTTTGATCATATATAATGCTCAATATTGCAAAAACAAAACTGGCACAAACTTACATTTTTGCTGCACAAATCAGCATAAACAAATGGTATATTGGCTTTTAAAATGTAATAACATGGATTGCAAAGTGGGTGGAGTTTCATCAAACATAATGCTCAATATTTCGAAAAACAAAACTGGCACTAATGTTCGTTTTTGTGGCACAAATCAGCATAAACAAATGGTATATTTGTTTTTAAAATGTAATAAAGTGGGTGGAGTTTAATAATATACAATGCTTAATATCTCCAAAACGAAACTGGCACAAATGTTAATTTTTGCAGCACAAATCAGCACAAACAGCACAAATTAATGTTATATTTTTATTCACCTTTTAAAAACATGGAGTGCCAACTTTACACAGCTGAGGCGAATTGGATGGCGGGTCATATAATAGCTAAAAAACAAAATATGTTTACAAAAATATATGGTAAAATTATGTTTTTAGATGTTAAAAATATTATTTTTATTAAGTATTTGTAGAGCGCCAACAGACTCTGCAGTGCTAAACATAGGCATGGCATACAAGGTAACGTTTATAGGAATCAAATGGGTAGAGCGCACTGCCAAGAGTTGCACTGTTGTAGTCAACTCTGAAGGTGATATGCAAACAGCTGGGCTCAAAAAAATATTTGGCATATATATTTTAAAAATACATTTTCAAATATATATATTACATTTTTGGAATACAGTTACAAATATATTTAAAAATATATGTTTAAATTGCTTTTTAAGAGGTAAAAAATATCTGTCAAATATATTTTAAAAATACATTTTTAAATATATGTGCTTGGAAATTACATTTTAATTACATTTTTGGAATTGATTTACAAATATATTTAAATGCCCTTTTTAGATGTTAAAAAATATCTTGCCAATATATTTTTAAAAATACATTTTAAGTACATTTTTGGAATGCAGTTACAAATATATTTATCAATATGTTTAAATATCTTGGAAATATATTAAAACATATATGTGTGTTTGGAAAATACATTTTAAGTACATTTTTGGAATGCATTTGCAAATATATTTTAAAAATATATGTATTAATGCCCTTATTTTAGATTAAAAAAAAAATCTGGCAAATATATTTTAGAAATGCATTTTCAAATATATGTCTTTTGATAATATGCTTACATTTAAATATTTTGAATAAATGTTAAACTATATTGGCGAAGGCCAATATATTGTTAAATATATGTCACAGATATATATATATATGTCTCTTCCATATGGGTACCTTTGGATCAGCGCTGTAGTTTTAACTCCTTTCAGGTTATGCAAGAATGATAATTGTTAGTTTTTTTTGTCCAGTGTGTACTCCCCATTAAAGTCTATATGGAGAAGAAGTTAGCACAGTCCTAATGTTAACGCTTATTAGCTTTCATACATGCACAAACATTTTACATTCAACTTGTTAAAATTTTACTTTTGGAAGTGTGTTGCGCACGAGCAAGTACACATTTTTTTGTGTTGCTGTTTTACAAGTATAAATTTGGCTCCAAAATAGCTGACTGCCACGAAGAGCTGCCATCAGCATACTGAGGTATCCGAAATCTCCAAATTCACATGTCTAATAAGAATATATCTTCAATGTAGATATACTTTCTTATCTATCTTTTTATGTTAACAATATCAATTGTGGTTTATTTGTTTGTTTCAAATAATATATTATATTTAAAGAGTGCTTCTTGTAAATATTAACTTATATATGTGATATAATCCGTATAGCGTGTTGTTTAATATAATACATGATATGCCTATAACCAGGAATACATCTGGTGCTGTCTGTGTTTGAATTTTCTTATAAAATGTGCAGAATAATTTAGTTTAATGCATCTACATCCTTGCATCACATCATGTGCAATAAAAGCACAGAGTAAGTTAGACAGTAATATTGTCCATGACTGTGTGTTGGTAAACAAATTCAAGATTCAAATGTTTCCCAAACAGGGCTGAGCAGCTGAGTTTTATTTGGCAGGAGTAAGAAATGTTGCTGGAAGCACTGTCTGCTAGTAAATATTCAGACATAGATTATATTGTAATTACTATGAGGCACGGCTCCTTAGATAAAATAATTACAATTACATTACCATTGTGATTGATTCCCCAAATTTGTATCTGTAATTTTTAGGTGCTTTCTCTTCACTTCCCTCTCCTGTAACCTAGTCATCTTCCTGCTTATTCTCACACAGGGGCAGAACTACCATTGGTGCAGCAGGTGCAGTTGCAACAGGGCCCAGGTGCTGAGGGGGCCTATAGAAGTCAATCTATACATATGACATGTGAAGAATATGTACAGTTATAATGCAGGGGAAGCTTTTATTAGTGCAAGTTACAGGTTCCATCCCTCTATTCTCATAATCATTATACAGAGCAGCATGAATAATGCTACTATCGCTTACTAATGAAGTATCTTTGGAGGGCCCAAAAAACCTTTGGTCCGCTACTGTTCTCACACACACTCATTACATTCACTCTTCATTCTCACTATTTTAAGATTCACTCCTTTTCTCTCATCACGTTTTTACTCCTCTGTCTCACTTCACATCTCACCCTCTATTACTGTCTTTACTAATCCATTGTCTCCCTTCTCTACCTTTTTGTTGCCCCTTTAACTCTCCCTTTACTTCCTCAGCTTTTTAGACTCAAATGTCAGTTATTCTAATATAATGAAACTAGTCCTAAAGCCCGTTCACACAGGCCATTTTTTGCAGTACATTGGTCCCACCCCTTGCTCTCTCTCCCTCCCCCTCTCTTTTGCGATCTCTCTCCCCCTCTCTTTTGCTCTCTCTCACCCTCTCTTTTGCACTCTCTCTCTCCACCTCTCTTTTGCTCTCTCTCCCCCTCTCTTCTGCTCTCTCCCCCCTCTCTTTTGCTATCTCTCCCCTCTCTTTTGCTCTTTACCCTCTCTTTTGGTCCCTCTCCCCCCTCTCTTTTGCCCTCTCTCTCTCTCCCCTCTCTTTTGCGCTCTCTCTCCCCTCTCTTTTGCGCTCTCTCTCCCCTCTCTTTTGCGCTCTCTCTCCCCCTCTCTTTTGCGCCTCTCTCTCCCCCTCTCTTTTGGGCCTCTCTCTTGCCCCTCTCTTTTACACTCTCTCTCCCCCCTCTCTTTTGCGCTCTCTCCTCCCTCTCTCTTGTGCTCTTTTCCTCTCTTTTGAGCTCTCTCGCTCCACCTCTCTTTGGCGCTCTCTCGCTCCACCTCTCTTTTGCTCTCTCTACCCCCTCTCTTTTGCTCTCTTCCCCCTCTATTTTGCTCTCTCTATCCCCACTCTCTTATGATATCTCTCTCCCCACTCTCTTTTGCTCTTTCCCCCCTCTCTTCTGCTCTCTCTCTCTCCCCACTCTCTTTTGCTCTCTCCCATCTCTCTTTTTCTCTATCTCTCCCCCCTCTCTTTTGCTCTCTCTCCCCCCTCTCTTTTGCTCTCTCTCCCCCCTCTTTTGCACTCTCTCCCCCTCTCTTTTGTGCTCTCTCTCTCCCCCTCTCTTTTGCGCTCTCTCCCCTCTCTCTTTTGCGCAATCTCTCTCCCCCTCTCTTTTGCGCTCTCTCTCTCCCCCTGTCTTCTGCGCTCTCTCTCTCTCCCCCTCTCTTTTGCACTCTCTCCCACTCTCTTTTGCGCTCTCTCTCCCCCTCTCTTTTGCGCTCTCTCCCCACTCTCTTTTGCGCTCTCTTTCCCCCCTCTCTTTTGTGCTCTCCCCCTCTCTTTTGCGCTCTCTCCCCCTCTCTTTTGCCCTCTCTCCCCCTCTCTTTTGCGCTCTCTCCCCCCCCCTTCTCTTTTGCTCTGTCTCTCTCCCCTCTCTTTTGTTCTCTCTTTCATCCCTCTCTTTTGCTCTCTTCCCCCCTCTCTCTCTCCCCTTTCCCTCTTTTGCTCTCTCTCCCCCTCTCTCCCTCCCCCCTCTTCTTTTGCTCTCTCTCTTTCCCCCTCTTTTTTTTCTCTCTCCCCCTCTCTTTTGCTCTCTCTCTCTCCCTCTCTCTTCCCTCTTCTTTGCTCTTTCCTCTCTCTTTTGCTTTCTCCCCCCTCTTTTTTGTTCTTTCCCCTCTCTTTTGCTCTCTCTTACCCTCTCTTTAGCTCTTTCACATCTCTTTTGCTCTCTCTCCCTCTCTTCTATCTCCTTCCCCTCTCTTTCGCGCGCGCGACCATGCCCAGCACCCGCCCTAGCCACACCAACCACGCCCCCGCTCACGCCCGGCCACGTCCACTCACGCCAAGCCACGTACACTTCCGCCCACCGTCACTGTGCCGCAGCAGATCAGGTAGACTCTAAGGCCAGGTGCGTTTGTCCTCGTGCTGTCTCTACTGCGCATGACAGTTTCGGACAAACACACTTGGCCTTTTATATTATAGGATGCCTAAGCGAATGAAGTGAAGCATCTCATAAGTTAAATACAAATTGTCACTCTTAAAACTTTATTATATTGCAATGGGTACTTGCAACAATATTTTACCCATTTACCTGTTTGATATTGTTATCTCTGCACAGTTGTACAGAATAACATTAAGAAATGTGTTTTTCACAAAAAAAGTCACATTCTTGGAATGTGAGATTTCATACGCTTTGATTATAAGTGTGCTTATCAATTAACTGTCCTAGTCTACAAATCTTTTAAAGAGAGTACACATCTTCCTGATTTAGATTTTTTTTAGTGGCAAATTAGTGTACATATCAGTAAATTTTATAGCAATATTTGCCTAACCACTTTTATTTCAGGTCAATATAAGTTCTGTATAACTGTCATATCAGTCACTTCTATTATTACACTATTTATGTGTTAATATGGGTATATACACATATTAACACATAACTATATACTGTATATATATATATATATGCATATTATTTCAAAATCTCCTGCCCATTGTTGCGTGACTTACCCCCTTCGCTGTGCTAGTTCTCATGCCGTGTCTGACGGCATGAGAACGAGGCTCCCATTGGAGGCTCTGGAAGCTTGCTCTCATGAGCACAATGCTTACGTGCAATGCGAACATGAGGTCGCGTTCACTTTGCACCTCACTTGCAATACCATTGAACATTTGCGTGCACTGGTATTACTAAGTTGAGCGGAAAATATCGCTTTGCGGAAGCTATATTTTGTGCTCAACTTGTAGTCTGACCCTTAGTGTTTAATGTCCCTTTAAAAGGTACATGTACTAAGGATTGGATAACGTACAACAGAAGCATTATAGAAAAACTAAGTGCATTGCAACACAAACATACTTCTAATTAAATCTGAAATGTAATGCAGAACATTTCATATTCAACACTTATCTCCTTTTAAATTTAGCTAAATTGTAGATACTATTACATTCAGTAATAATTAAGTACTTGCCAGCAAATACTTTACAAAGCCAGTGACATCATTAATCATTTGTAATGATTTGAGGTATTTTTTTCTAATCAAGTGTGTTTTCAAAGGATAACATGCTAAAGGCTTCAATAGTGAACGATCTTAGATTACAATTGCTGCAGTTTCCTTTCAGGAAACACATGGGTGTTAACTTAAAAAGCTTCCTGAAGCGTAATATAAACCAAGGTTAAATGATAGTCATCTTTTAATTAAAAAACCATCATGAGAAAACAAAGTACAAGTTTTAACCCCAATGTGCTTTGTATTGTTGGCCTCTGACTAATCTGTTAACGTTTATAATTCGCAATGGTAACACAGTGTTTTTTCAGCACTGGTATTTTGGCCCATGTTTAAAAGTCTTTTGTTTATGTGTTAGGGAAAATTGGAGCGACTTCTCCAGGCCTGTGAGTAGGCCGTAAATTTGTCTCAGGGATATAACAAAGCACAGGAGGAAGAGGTATTGTGGAAAAAATAGCTCTTGCAATAAAAGCTTTAAAGGTGGTTGGCTCAAGATTGAATGCAGTGTGTTGTACTGAAAATCTGTGACAGATACAGAGATTAATAATTACAATATAACAATATTCTCTCTCTTTTTTGGGAGGTACAGAATGAAGATTTCTTGTAAAAGAAAATTCAGATTACTACATGATAGTAAACCAGATTATTATACCTGCAATCCTTTCTTTCCTTTTTGTTTCTATAAAGGGACATGAAACCCAAATATTTTATTTCATGGTTCAGACAGAGAATACAATTTTAAACAATTTTCCAATTTTTGCTTCCTTCTCTTTTTATCCTTTGCTGACAGGTTTTTCTAGGCAAGCTCAGGAGCAGCAGAGAACCTAGGTTCTAGCTGTTGATTGGTGGCTGCATATATGTAACAATTGTGATTGGCTCACCCATGAGTTTAGTTAGAAATCATTAGTGCATTGCTGCTACTTCAACAAATGATACCAAGAGAATAAAACAAATTAGATAAAAGAAGTAAATTAGAAAGTTGTTTAAGATTGTATTCTCTACCTAAATCATGAAAGAAAAATATTGGGTTTCATGTCCCTTTAAGGATTACTACCAAAACTTGTTTACTCTAAGCAGCAGCCATTTAACATTCCGAACCACTCAGTGAGTTAGCAAAAAATAAATATAGTTTAACTATTCTACTATTAAATATATAGGGGGTGGTGCCTGAATACACTAGAGAAATATACAAATCACTAATTTTATAGTGTGAAAGAATGGGGAAAATTATAAATTATATTCTTGTGTTTAAACTGGCATTACTCACAAAACTAGAGACTGTAAATTGAGGGATTATAAAATATTAATCAATTGGGTTCCAGTTCGGAATTATATAACAGAGATAGGATCATGTTTGAATATCTGCTTTAAAATAATAAGGTTTATATACAATGGGGTAAAGGATAGCTTTACAAATGGAAGTTTACCAATGGAAGATGGCATAGAGGCATTAGATTTAGTAAGGGAGGGAATATTGATGAAGGGGTTGACATTATCTTCCAATGCAAATACCCCCTGCCATACAAACAAACCTTAACTCTAAACACCTCCATTAAGTAAACACTACATGACCCTCCTTTAGTATCTCCCCAACACTTAAATCTAAAATCCTTACAACCCCCCCCACACACACACACACACTTCAAAATGACTAGCCACTAGGTGCAACTATTTAGGGCTAAATTACAAGCGGTGTATAAACAATTGCACTTGGGTTTGCATTGGAGCCCTTTGCCATTAAGTAGAAGAAAACATATAAAAGCATATTTATGCAATATTCATATTTTCATTTCGAGCTTGCACATATTGTAATATGCGATCTGTTTCCGCGAGAGTTGGGTGTTTTTTTCCAATTTTTTTTCTCCACTGACTTTTCTGGGAGAATAGGTTATCCTTTGTGTGACAGTCCTATTACGTTAGAAGTAAGCTGTTTGCACTTGTCAGGTTATAGAGAGAGGGATAACTTTTAACTTTCAACTCATAATACCAGAGCAATCCTACGAGCGCAAAAAATTTAATTCTAGCGCAATTAGCGCTCTAGCGGAAGCACAAAATACCGCTCCACTTGTAATATTAGTTGGCTGCATACAGCTCATTGTCCCTAAACAGGGGTTCAAGTATAATTCTGTTACTAAAATTAAGTTATATAAAAAATAAATCCTGCAGAAATTATAAATGTTTCTTTGCTCAGCCATTTTAGCATAGGATCTAGCACCAGGTTTGTAGAAGCTAAATGCCCACTAGTTATGACAGCTATGTCTTATAATGACCAGTCAACAAAATATTTGGACCAAAATATGTATTTTTTTAAACTAGTAAATGGTCCACAATAAGTAAAGCAAAAGTACAGGGATTGTATAACAAATTAAATAATTTGTGCAATTTAAAATATAAATATTTCATCCCTAATAAGTATTACAAAGCAGAAAGAAACATTTATTCAAAAATGCTTTTGATCCTAGTAAATGCATTGTTGAAAGAGATTGAGCATTTCAAGCATACTCCGGCAACATAAACATGTGTAAGCAATGGGATATCCTGTATATAAAATTATTAAGAATATCACATCAGCACACATGTGCCAAAGTTTTCTTATTTCACTTATGAAAAGGTAAGTTAACACATTTACCCAAAATGAAATTATAGTATAGACTAGATTACAAGAGGCACGCTAACTATTTTTTTTGCTTGCTTGATAACTAAGCTAAAAGTTAAATTTTAACATGGATGGGTTTATGAGTGTATTACAAGTTGAAAGTAAAAAGTTAGCGCTCAATAGAAAGGTCAGGTGTGTTTCAGGACTTCTGATATCGCAACCGGCTAACTATTCCCCATAAAAGACGCTACAAAATCTAATCTGATGAAAGTGCTGTATCTTGCAAAGGGCTCAATATGATGATAGCTAAGTACTGTAAACTTACAAGTCTAGTGCTAACTAGAAAGTACATGTTGAAAGTAAACAGTTGCTTGAGCACAAACAAAATTTGCTCTCAGCGGATTAGTGTGCCTGAATTCCTTGCATAAAATGTAAAGAAAATTGCACCAAGCATAACATAAATACATAAAAATAAAGAATTACACTAATACATACACTTTGTGATAGAAAATGTGTATGTGTGTACATATAAGTGTATATATGTTCTAACTTCCCTTGTTGTCATCCCCACATATTGGAAATTACACTCAATGCAAGTTATTAAATATATTACATTTGTAGATCTTTAGTTCAAACATGTTCTATGGAAGAAGGTATCTTTTGTCACAGAGCTGGAGAGGATATTACCTACAACAACTCTCTTGCATGCTTTGCATGATATGTGGTAACATTTGTAGACCCTCTTAAAACTTAGCCATGAACTTTGCCTCTGGTCATGTCTTTTCAGATGTGTAGGGGAGATAAGATTGCCAATTGTTCTACCCTTTCTATATGAAAAAAAAAAACCTTCTTTGACTATTTCTCTCGGGTCATTATCTGCTGTTAACATAGGGACTATGCTTTTTGCATAGACTAAAATGAATTGCTGCTAAGAAGCAGTATGTATATATGTGAATATTGGAACATTGAGTTAATTAACATGGTTTAAATAACATGGTATAATATTTTAAAATATAAAGTATAAGAGTAATATAATAAGAAAACCAATTATCTCTTTCCACCTTAATAGAATTGTGAGGTAATTTGATTTTAACAAATCAATATCAGTTATGTAATTTAAAAATGGAAGAAGTATCATAGTGAAACAAGCAGCTATGAATACGCAAAAGCCAAAACATGTTAGCTGTTT
The DNA here is from genome assembly GCF_027579735.1 of Bombina bombina. Classification (NCBI taxonomy): domain Eukaryota; kingdom Metazoa; phylum Chordata; class Amphibia; order Anura; family Bombinatoridae; genus Bombina; species Bombina bombina. The sequence goes on from NC_069499.1 coordinate 504,075,614, forward strand.
TTTTAGTTGACACTACACAAGATGGGTTGTCTGTGTTAAATTTTTAATCATTATGCAATAAAGGATCGTTTTTTATGGCAATTTTCTAAAATGGATATTCTCTTTTGTTCATGTATACTTATATTTCTACATATATCTGATGGTATTTTGGTACAATATATATTTATTCTTATATATTTACATAATTTTATATAGGTATATCTATTTCTAAATACAACAAAAATATTCTGCTATGTGCAGAACATTTGAAAGTCAAATATTTACAGTAAATACACAGTATGACACTTTATTAAATATGTATATTGCATAAATATATAAATATGCTTTAACATGTTTTTATCTACTTAACTGCAAAGGGCTCCAATGTACATATATATATATATATATATATATATATATATATATATATATATATATATATATATATATATATATACAGGGAGTGCAGAATTATTAGGCAAGTTGTATTTTTGAGGATTAATTTTATTATTGAACAACAACCATGTTCTCAATGAACCCAAAAAACTCATTAATATCAAAGCTGAATAGTTTTGAAAGTAGTTTTTAGTTTGTTTTTAGTTATAGCTATTTTAGGGGGATATCTGTGTGTGCAGGTGACTATTACTGTGCATAATTATTAGGCAACTTAACAAAAAACAAATATATAACCATTTAAATTATTTATTTTTACCAGTGAAACCAATATAACATCTCAACATTCACAAATATACATTTCTGACATTCAAAAACAAAACAAAAACAAATCAGTGACCAAATTAGTGACCAATATAACATCTCAACATTCACAAATATAAATTTCTGACATTCAAAAATAAAACAAAAACAAATCAGTGACCAATATAGCCACCTTTCTTTGCAAGGACACTCAAAAGCCTGCCATCCATGGATTCTGTCAGTGTTTTGATCTGTTCACCATCAACATTGCGTGCAGCAGCAACCACAGCCTCCCAGACACTGTTCAGAGAGGTGTACTGTTTTCCCTCCTTGTAAATCTCACATTTGATGATGGACCACAGGTTCTCAATGGGGTTCAGATCAGGTGAACAAGGAGGCCATGTCATTATATTTTCTTCTTTTATACCCTTTCTTGCCAGCCACGCTGTGGAGTACTTGGACGTGTGTGATGGAGCATTGTCCTGCATGAAAATCATGTTTCTCTTGAAGGATGCAGACTTCTTCCTGTACCACTGCTTGAAGAAGGTGTCTTCCAGAAACTGGCAGTAGGACTGGGAGTTGAGCTTGACTCCATCCTCAACCCAAAAAGGCCCCACAAGCTCATCTTTGATGATACCAGCCCAAACCAGTACTCCACCTCCACCTTGCTGGCGTCTGAGTCGGACTGGAGCTCTCTGCCT